>NW_023495158.1:0-2769 GCF_904425465.1 Colossoma macropomum | reverse complement strand
CACTTAGAATGAGGTCAAGTCCCTACCTCTTAGAACAGGAACTATGATATTTGAATGGTAATTTGGAGGCAAAAAGAACAGGGTCTTATAACTACACTTCTATACTGAAGATGGAAGATGGAGAGAAATTGCAATGAAATCTCTGAGCCATTACCCAGTATGACTCATTCCATTTTGAAAGAGTAAGATGATAAATGAGCTCTTAACCACAGGCCCCGAGGCCTCTATCCTATTACAATAGATTAGGAAATGAATATTGTGAAGACAAGGTCTAGTAACCATGAGCCAGACTTTAAGGCTTAAAAGAATAGGTTTGAGTCAAAAGTCATGGGTACACTGAATAATAACCAACACTCAACAATAGTGACTATAATATTGGAATGGGAGCGTGGACACGTTGGGTTTTTGAACCAAAATCCCAACCTGTTCACATGGTTAAAAGAAATTGTGAATGCAGCTCTGAAACCCAGGCAAGGATCTGCTACCAAAGACCAAGAAACTGTAAAGAATAAAATGTGGAATGGAAGCTCTGAAGCCTAGGCCCAGTGACCGAACATAAAACACCTTAAAATATACAAATCATTTTTTGGGAGGATTGAAGCCCAGGCCAAGGTTACCCTGGCAAGTTGTCTCGAAATAATGAAATCTGGGGCATGATTCTGCAGCAAAAGCCAAAAGCTCAGGAACTAAAACTATCACTTGTGACAATGTGAACAGGAGCTAAGGATAGATCTCCTTAGAATAACACTCTTTCATACTGAAAGAGTAAGGTGGGGCTTGAGTTCTTACACACAGGCCCAGAGACGTCTGTACTATTACAAAAGAAGATACACACACATTCCTAGCCACTTATCCTTCCGGGTCACAGGGGAGCTGGAGCCTGTTCCAGCAGTCATTGGGTGGAAGGTCAGATACACCCTGGACAGGTCACCAGCCCATCACAGCGTAGACAGACAGACATATACACTCACACTCAGGGTGGATTTTAACGTGTCCAATTGGCCTGATTGCATGTCTTTGGACTGTGGGAGGAAACCCATGCAGACACGGGGAGAACACGCCAATTCCACACAGACAGCACCCTGGTCGCCCGGCCGGGGAATCTAACTCAGGCCCTTCTTGCTGTGAGGCGACAGCACTACCCACCGTGCTGAACTCCTATAACACTAGAATAGGGAATTAATATTGTGAAGACAAGACCTAGTAATCATGACCCACTCTTTTAGGATTAGAAGAACATTAAATCTGAGCATTGAGCCACATGTCATGGGCCAACTATAGAATACCAAACTCTTAAGAATAGTGACTATAATATTGAAATGGGAGCTTGGTGTCATTGGTTCTTTGAAGCAGAATCTTGGTTCTTTGAACTGTGAAAGCAGCCCTGATGCCCAGGGAAGGATCTGCTGCTAAGCCATTAAGGCTGTAAATAGGGAAATGTGGAATGGAAGCTCTGAGGCCTAGGCCCAATGTCCTATCTGGAACTCCCTTTATATGCAATGGAACCGACCATAAATAACATTTCATGAGAATGAACAATGAAGCTTGTATTTTGGTGCCTAAACGTGTACAATACTGAAATCTTAGTTATAGACGCTAAATTGCACTGAAAAGTCCTTTACAGCATGCCAAAAGCGCGCAAACACTGTAGTAAGGCTAGTAGAATTGCTATGCAGCATTTTCTTAACGTGAACTGTTTATAATGATCATGAACATACATTTCTGCCACAACATATCCGTTATAAGTAATGGAACAGACAATAAATCACATTCTCTTCAGTAAAAATATGACTACTTTAACTTGGGTGACTACACCTGAACAATTATGAAGTCGTGATTTTAGGCGTTTATTCACACTGAAAAGGCGTTTCCAGCATTCGACAAGCGCTCAAACGCGTTAGAATAGCTAGAAACGCTATGCAGTTTTCTGTCAATGTGAACTCAGTATAATGATGACAAACATACATTGTTGCCACACAATATAGTTTACATGTAATGGAACAGACAATAAATCACATTATCATCTGTAAAAATGTGACTAGTTTAACTTGGGTGACAACCCCTGAACAATCATGAAGTCATGGTTTTCAGCGTTTGTTCTCACTGAAAAGCGTTTCCAGCACTCCAGAAGCGCTCAAACGCTTTAGAAAGGCTAGAAAGGCTGTGCAGAGTTCTCTGAACGTGAACTCAGTATAATGATGACAAACATACATTTCTGCCACAAAATATAGTTTATATGTAATGGAGAAGACAATAAATCACATTTTCTTGAGTAAAAATAGAACTTTTTTTAACCTGGCTGACAACTGACCAAATTTGAAGTCGTGGTTTTAGGTGTTTGTTCACACTGAAAAGGCGTTTCCAGCACTCCACAAGCCCTCAAACGCTTTAGAAAGGCTAGAAACGCTATGCAGAGCTCTCAACTTGAACTCAGTATTATGATGACAAACATACATTTCTGCCACAAAGTATAGTATATATGTAATGTAAAGGACAATAAATCATATTTTCTTGAGTAAAAATATGACTACTTTAACTTGGCTGACTACACCTGTACAATTATGAAATCGTGATTTTCGGCATTTGTTCTCACTGAAAAAGCGTTTCCAGCACTCCTCAAGCGCTCAAACGCTTTAGAAAGGCTAGAAACGCTATGCAGAGCTCTCACCTTGAACTCAGTATAATGATGACAAACATAGATTTCTGCCACAAAATATAGTAGATAGGTATTGGAAGAGACAATAAATCACATTTTCTTCAGTAAAAATA
>NW_023495157.1:0-2209 GCF_904425465.1 Colossoma macropomum | reverse complement strand
TCAGGCACACATACAGAATTTCTTTCGAAATTCCAGATTTGTTGATAGGAACAAGTTACAAACCGTTAAACTAAACTACATTTTGGGTGAGATTTTTTAGGTGCTGGGTCAAAGGTCATTTCTGAGGTGGTTTCTCAGAGTAACCACTGTGCACTAAGGGGGCTGACTATGTCATTAACATTTTTCATGTAATACTCAGCTTCCTCTCTGATTTCATTGTTTTGTTTCAATTTTTGTGACAAAGGTAAAGTCAGTTCTTTGTCTGGCTGATGCACAGCCCAACATTGCACTCTGTGCACGTCCATATTGTGTAATGCAAACCCTTCTTAGTGCAGCACTCGGCATATTGTCTTGATGTGCTTTACACTGGGAGATGAGCAGCTTCAGATTTGTGCTTCTCCCTTGATATGTATGGTTTTTAGTGTGGGAACTGTCTTGTGGGAACTTGTCTCTTCTGTCAGCTGACAGTCTTCAGTCTTTACAGAATGTGTACATGTACAACTGGGTCACTGCCCTGGTCACTTTCACTACCTCTGTCGTTTTTATTCTCCCTCATAATCCTTTTGACTGCTGTCGCTCTCACTGCATGAAGAATCTGACGGAATGGCTTCTAGCAACAGTCTTACTACCTCCTCAGCACTCATTTTGTTTTTCCATGATGCCCTGTGAGATACAGTATAAATCAGATTAGCTCTGTGAATTATCTCAAGTTTTGAATAAACAAACAAATAAACACAATGTTCTACTATAGGCACAATGTCTTTCACCATTTCTCCATGTGATTATGTGTTTGTCCTAAATGCACACTGGTTACTCTGGGAAACCACCAATTTTTAGCCATGTGACCATCTACTTCACCTACATTCACAGTGATTACTAGGCAAAACCACCACATTTTAGCCTTATAAAATGAATATATTATTTATTTTAATTGTTATTTTGCAATTTCTCATTCTATAACATGTTATCTACAATTAAAAACTACAACCATACATACAAAACCAACCTGGATCACCTCACCTCGTAAGCAGTTTTGGACAGGCTCCTCCAACAACCATGCAAGCTTTGCAGAAAAACAGTTCTTACATCACTTCCTCTGTGCTACTTTCTTAACTGTCCCAAGAACAACATTCTACATTTTCAGAAAATGTAGAGGTTCCCTATTTAAACACTAATGCAAATTGAGAAATGAGAAAAAACAAAGTGGTTTCTCACAGTAACCACTGTGCCTGAAAGGGTTAAGAGTGAGTGAACATTTTCTGCCGCCAGAGTTTCACCGCCTTCACAGAAACACAGTATATGAGCTTCATTACTTCTACTGACAGTGAAAAATGGACCATCTTACAGATTCACCATCACATTCACTAGTGAAGGGAAGAGTGACGTCACTGACTGCTGGTATGCTGTGTGTGTTGTGGTGAGCGCGCGAATTTAAACAATAAAACAATGTTCAGCTCAGAGCCCAGTGAGTCCTAGTGTGGAGCGACACAGACATCAGAGAGAGACACTGAGAGAAATGACTCGATAATAATACTAATAATCATAAACATGACAACAACTACTATTCTACTACTATAATAATAAGAAGAAGAAAATGAAAAAGAAGAATAAGAACAACAACTATTCTACTATTACTACTACTACTACTAATAATAATAATAATAATAACAATAACAACAACTATTACAACTATAACGACCACTACTAATAATAACAACTATTCTACTACTACTACTAATAATAATAATGATATGTATGATATGAATGTACTACTACTCCTATTATTATTATTAATATTATTATTATTATTATTATTATTATTATTATAAGCCCAGAACAACAAATGTTCTCTCTCATTCATATTGTTCTAGATTGTTCTCTCTCTGGTTGTTTTCGACTGTAAATGTTTTTTTGGACACTTTAAACACAACTGAAAAAATAGAACTACAGCCTTTATTGTAGAATATTTGGTCAGTGTGCTCTGACCGCTAATATTAAACAGTAATAATAATAATAATAATTATAACAATAGTAATAATAACAAAAATAAAAGGAAAAAGAAACAACAATTGCATTTGTACTTCTACTACTACTATTAATAAGAATAACAATATTATTCTTTATTAATATTATTACTACTACTAGTAATACTACTGTTATTAATTGAAGGCCCTAACGAACGAAGCAATCAAATACCCCCAAACTTCAA
>NW_023495156.1:0-200888 GCF_904425465.1 Colossoma macropomum | reverse complement strand
AGGTGGCACAGAATTAAAGGTAGAACTGGAATTAACAATGCACAAAATTTAAGCTGGTACAGAATTTAAGGTGGAACTGTCTTCGAGGTAGCACTGAAATTAAGGTGGCACAGAATTTACAGTGGAACTGCAATTAACATAGCATTAAATTTAAGATGGCACAGAATTTAAGGTGGAACTTCAACTACCATAGCACTAAATTTAAGGAGGCACAGAATTTAAGGTGGAATGTCAATTAACATAGCACTAAATTTAAGGTGGAACTTCAATTAACACTGTACTATAATTAAGGTGGCATAGAACTTAAGAGTGAAATTTGAATTAACATAGCATTAAATTTAAGGTGGAACTGCTATTAACATAGCACTAACTTGAAGTAGGCACAGAATTTAAAGTGGAACTCTCTTTAAGGTAGCACTAAAATTAACATGGCACAGAATTTAAGGTGGAACTTCAATTAACATAGCACTAAATTTAAGGAGGCACAGAATTTAAGGTGGAACGTCAGTCAAGGTGGCACTGCAATTTAAATAGCAATAAATTTAAGGTGGCACAGATTTTGAGGTGGAACTCTCTTTAATGGAGAACTAAAATAAAGGTGGCACAGAATTTAAGGTGGAACTTTGTTTAAGGTAGCACTAAAATTAACATGTCACAGAATTTAAGGTGGAATTTCATTCACGGTAGCACCTAGCAACAAATGAATTTTTTAAGGTGGAACTAAAATTAAGGTGGCACTGCAATTAACATAGCACTAAATTTAACGTGGCACAGACTTTAAGGTTGAACTTCATTCATGGTAGCACCTAGCAATGAATCACCATACATGACGGATACTGCAGCTTCTGTTTAACAAATTTTTTGGCAATATTTTAACAACTATCAGCAGACTTCAACCATTTTAACGTTTTAACGTAATTAACTGGCTTTTTCAAGCCAACTTAAAGTTCGTTCACGAACTTTCCCTTTCTAGTTTGAGATTGTGATGCGTTCGATTACAGCGGAAAGAAGTTCGAACTGAAATAAAGTCAAATTAAAGACGTTACCACGACATAGATGAATAATAATGAGATCAAAGCGCCTAATTTGTGATTGTGATGCGTTCGATTGTGCTGGAATGAAGTTCGAAGTGAAATAAAGCCAAATTAAAGACGTTACCACGACATAGATGAATAATAATGAGATGAAAGCCCACCTGCCGCTATCCGCCGCATCTGCGCGCCTAATTTGTGATTGTGACGCGTTTGATTGCGGTGGAAAGAAGTTTTGAACTGAAATAAAGCCAAATTAAAGACGTTACCACGACATAGATGAATAATAATGAGATGAAAATTTGTCATTGTGACGTCATCGATTGTGCTGGAAAGAAGTTCGAACTGAAATAAAGCCAAATTAAAGACGTTACCACGACATAGATGAATAATAATGAGATGAAAGACCACCTGCCGCTATCCGCCGCATGTAAGCGCCTAATTTGTGATTGTGCTGGAAAGAAGTTCGAACTGAAAGAAAGCCAAATTAAAGACGTTACCACGACATAGATGAATAATAATGAGATGAAAGTCCACCTGCCGCTATCCGCCGCATGTAAGCGCCTAATTTGTGATTGTGATGCGCTCAATTGTGCTGGAATGAAGTTCGAACTGAAATAAAGCAAAATTAAAGACGTTACCACGAAATACTCGAATAATAATAAGATGAAAATTTGTCATTGTGACGTCATCGATTGTGCTGGAAAAACGTTCGAACTAAAATAAAGCCAAATTAAAGACGTTACCACGACATAGATGAAAAATAACGAGTTGAAAGTCCACCCGCCGCTATCCGCCGCATGTAAGCGCCTAATTTGTGATTGTGATGCGGTCGATTGTGCTGGAATGAAGTTCGAACTGAAATAAAGCCAAATTAAAGACGTTACCACGACATAGATGAATAATAATGAGTTGAAAGCCCACGTGCCGCTATCCGCCGCATGTAAGCACCTAATTTGTGATTGCGACGCGATCGATTGTGCTGGAATGAAGTTCGAACTGAAATAAAGCCAAATTAAAGACGTTACCACGAAGTAGATGAATAATAATGATTTGAAAGTCCACCCGCCTATCCGCCGCATGTAAGCGCCTAATTAAGTTGGCTTGAAAAAGCCAACTTACTGTTCTTCGTAATCTTCTTCTTATTATTATTCTATACTGAAAAAAAACTAAATGCTACTCCTCCTACAGTTTTCGAGCTAAAGCCACGACACTTTGCAGGATCGTTGATCCTATACCCGCGGGGTGTGCTTGTGCTTTTCTAAGCGATAAACGGTTTTCCGAAAATTAACGTTCAAAGTCGATATTTTTTCCCATAGGGAATGAATGGGCGGAATGTTGGCAGCATGCCACACGTGATGTCACAATGGCCACCTCTCTCACACACACACATACAAACTCACGCACGGAGCGCTTAGTCTCACATGCTCCTAATGCAGCCTAATGCTCAGCAATATCAGCACACATAATGAGTTTTCTATGGTGGAATTGCACTAAGGTAGCACTGAATTTTAAGGTGGAACTTCTTTTAAGGTAGCACTGAGTTTACACTGACACTGATATTACGGTGGAACTGCTATTAACAATCACTAAATTTAAGGTGGAACAGAATTTAAGGTGGAATTATCATTACATAGCCTTAAATTTAAGGTGGAACTTCAATTAACATAGCACTAAATTTAAGATGGCACAGAATATAAGGTTGTATTTCAATTAATATAGCATTAAATTTAAGGTGGAACCGCTATTAACATAGCACTAAATTTAAGATGGCACAGAATTTAGGGTGGAACTTCAATTACCATAGCACTAAATTTAAGATGGCACAGACTTTAAGGTGGAATGTCAATTAACATAGCACTAAATTTAAGGTGGAACTTTAATTAACATTGTACTATAATTAAGGTGGCATAGAACTTAAGAGTGGAATTTGAATTAACATAGCATTAAATTTAAGGTGGAACTGCTATTAACATAGCACTACCTTGAAGTAGGCACAGAATTTAAAGTGGAACTCTCTTTAAGGTAGCAATAAAATTAACATGGCACAGAATTTAAGTTGGAACTTCAATTAACATAGCACGAAATTTAAGGAGGCACAGAATTTAAGGTGGAACGTCAGTCAAGGTGGCACTGCAGTTTAAATAGCAATAAATTTAAGGTGGCACAGATTTTGAGGTGGAACTCTCTTTAATGGAGAACTAAAATAAAGGTGGCACAGAATTTAAGGTGGAACTTTGTTTAAGGTAGCAATAAAATTAACATGTCACAGAATTTAAGGTGGAATTTCATTCACGGTAGCACCTAGCAACAAATGAATTTTTTAAGGTGGAACTAAAATTAAGGTGGCACTGCAATTAACATAGCACTAAATTTAAGGTGGCACAGAATTTAAGGTGGAACTTCAAATAACATAGCACTAAATTTAACGTGGCACAGACTTTAAGGTTGAACTTCATTCATGGTAGCACCTAGCAATGAATTACCATACACGACGGATACTGCAGCTTCTGCTTAACAAAATTTTTGGCAATATTTTAACAACTATCAGCAGTCTTCAACCATTTTAACGTTTTAACGTAATTAACTGGCTTTTTCAAGCCAACTTAAAGTTCGTTCACAAACTTTCCCTTTCTAGTTTGAGATTGTGATGCGTTCGATTACGGCGGAAAGAAGTTCGAACTGAAATAAAGTCAAATTAAAGACGTTACCACGACATAGATGAATAATAATGAGATGAAAGCCCACCTGCCGCTATCCGCCGCATGTAAGCGCCTAATTTGTGATTGTGACGCGTTCGATTGTGCTGGAATGAAGTTCGAACTGAAATAAAGCCAAATTAAAGACGTTACCACGACATAGATGAATAATAATGAGATGAAAATTTGTCATTGTGACGTCATCGATTGTGCTGGAAAAAAGTTCGAACTGAAATAAAGCCAAATTAAAGACGTTACCACGACATAGATGAATAATAATGAGATGAAAGTCCACCTGCCGCTATCCGCCGCATGTAAGCGCCTAATTTGTGATTGTGATGCGTTCGATTGTGCTGGAATGAAGTTCGAACTGAAATAAAGCCAAATTAAAGACGTTACCACGACATAGATGAATAATAATGAGATGAAAGTCCACCCGCCGCTATCCGCCGCATGTAAGCGCCTAATTTGTGATTGTGATGCGTTCGATTGCGGTGGAATGAAGTTCGAACTGAAATAAAGCCAAATTAAAGACGTTACCACGACATAGATGAATAATAATAGAGATGAAGCGCCAATTTGTCATTGTGAGCGTTCGATTGTGCTGGAAAGAAGTTCGAACTGAAATAAAGCCAAATTAAAGACGTTACCACGACATAGATGAATAATAATGAGATGAAAGTCCACCCGCCGCTATCCGCCGCATGTAAGCGCCTAATTTGTGATTGTGATGCGTTCGATTGTGCTGGAAAGAAGTTCGAACTGAAAGAAAGCCAAATTAAAGACGTTACCACGACATAGATGAATAATAATGAGATGAAAGTCCACCCGCCGCTATCCGCCGCATGTAAGCGCCTAATTTGTGATTGTGATGCGTTCGATTGTGCTGGAAAGAAGTTCGAACTGAAATAAAGCCAAATTAAAGACGTTACCACGACATAGATGAATAATAATGAGATGAAAGCCCACCTGCCGCTATCCGCCGCATGTAAGCGCCTAATTTGCGATTGTGATGCTTTCGATTGTGCTGGAAAGAAGTTCGAACTGAAATAAAGCCAAATTAAAGACGTTACCACGACATAGATGAATAATAATGAGTTGAAAGCCCACCCTGCCGCTATCCGCCGCATGTAAGCGCCTAATTTGTGATTGTGATGCGTTCGATTGTGCTGGAAAGAAGTTCGAACTGAAATAAAGCCAAATTAAAGACGTTACCACGACATAGATGAATAATAATGAGATGAAAGTCCACCCGCCGCTATCCGCCGCATGTAAGCGCCTAATTTGTGAGCCGTTGTGCTGGAAAGACATTCGAACTGAAATAAAGCCAAATTAAAGACGTTACCACGACATAGATGAATAATAATGAGTTGAAAGTCCACCCGCCGCTATCCGCCGCATGTAAGCGCCTAATTTGTGATTGTGGCGTTCGATTGTGCTGGAAAGAAGTTCGAACTGAAATAAAGCCAAATTAAAGACGTTACCACGACATAGATGAATAATAATGAGATGAAAATCCACCCGCCGCTATCCGCCGCATGTAAGCGCGTAATTCATAATTGTGATGCGCTCGATTGTGCTGGAAAGAAGTTCGAACTGAAATAAAGCCAAATTAAAGACGTTACCACGACATAGATGAATAATAATGAGATGAAAGTCCCACCCGCCGCTATCCGCCGCATGTAAGCGCCTAATTTGTGATTGTGCTGGAAAGAAGTTCGAACTGAAAGAAAGCCAAATTAAAGACGTTACCACGACATAGATGAATAATAATGAGTTGAAAGTCCCACCCGCCGCTATCCGCCGCATGTAAGCGCCTAATTTGTGATTGTGACGCGTTCGATTGCGGTGGAAAGAAGTTCGAACTGAAATGAGGCCAAATTAAAGGCGTTACTGGTGTCGCTGTGTGTTGTTGTTATACTAGGTTTATTCACTTCAGGGATATTATTTTGAAAACAGCGAGGGCTTTTAACTGTTGGAGGAATTCATTGAGGAGAGAAAAGCAGGATTATTAATGTTAAAGCATTTTTTCTGTCTGTACAATTCTTATGCTTTATTGTTTCTTTTATCTACTGCTAATTATTTAGTTTAGGAAATGTATAAAAGAGTAGTCTGATTGTGTAACGTGCGACCAGAGAGCAGACGCTCGCGGATGTAAAAAGTGATGAAGCTTTACTTAGAGTTATCGTCGTTAGTACACAGGCACAGCAAAATACACAGAAGGCGAACAAAACACAACAGGGCTAGGCAGATCAAAGTCCAAAACACAGGCGAAAGTCCAAAACCAGATATCCAGCAAACCAGGCAACAGTACAAAAGGGCAAATCCGAAAATCCGAGAAACAAGGTCAAAAACTCAAGGTCAGAACAGGGGAGATCAAAAACCAGAATGACCGCTCAGTAGTTTTACAAGAAAACGATACCTCGCAAAGGTCCTACGCTAAAGCCCGGGCTAATATACTAAACTAGATAGATCACATGACAGAAAAACACAGGTGAAAATGATTAATATTCAGGGGAGCTAGAGCGGTGATAGGCTGCTGCTGCTGCTGCTCTTCCTGGAGTCATGTGATGAAGCGGAGGATTCTGGGAATCGTAGTTTAGAGGCTGGCTGGCCGAATACGTGACAGATTGACTACAGCAAGTTCTATATGGGCGGAGTTTTATAAACCTTTAGGTGAGCATATACATTCATCTTACAGTGTTCAGTAAATAGGGAGCATGTACAGCTTAAGGTTCACTTTATATGATTTTTTTGTTATTATTATTGTTATTTTCTTTTAATGTGTGATTGATGAGATGCTCTGTGAGAGAAGGCGCATCTGAGAGCACGAGAGAGAGAAAAGCTAATGAAGCCTGTTTATTGGCCTTCTGTGCGCTCTGTGCAGGTGGAATAAATAAATGCTCCCTCATGTTAAGCTGGTGTGTGGATGTCATCCCTTTGTTCGTCATTCAACCCTACACAATGCAGAAGTAAACCCGTTACTCTCTGTCCTTCTTTACAAACTCAATGTGTGTTCTTGCGTTACTGTGATCAAAACCTCAGTACTCAAGGGGGCGATAGAGAACAACTTAGAACGAGATCTCCTGTTATCCCAACGGCCTCAACAGCTAAACATGTGGATGGTAGGGGGTGTGAGCTGCTTTACTTGTTCTATCAAAATAAGGAGGTGATGCATTATCAGGGTTGGGATAGCTACTGAAACATCTGTAGTTTGCTTCTTTGTAGCTACTTTCCCAAAATGAGTAGCTAGCTACAATTTAGCTACTTTTCCAGAAAAAGTAGTTCCTAGTGTAACCAACAATCAACCTTACACAATCAGAGGCGTGATATCCAACAAAAATTTAGACTAAAGGCAAAGTCAGTCATTCCTGGTTTTTCCTTACAAAAATCAACAAAAATAACTGAATACAAACCATTTTGTGCAAAACATTGTCGACTGTGGAAATAAAACTGCTGCAATTTAAACATTTCAGTAAGATGTACAGACACGACATTCAGAGTCCTTTAAAGTTCAGCAACACTGTAGCCTCAAAATCCATATCAGTGACTCTGGCTCTGTTTGGAGTGAGAATCAGGCCTGAATAATCTCTCCACTGCTACAGAGCTACTGCAGCTCCACAGCAGAACTGGATTTTAAGGTATAATAACATAATAATCCTCCTTTGCTGTAAAATCATTATAACACACAGTTCTAACACAGTTTTCACAATAAATGGTCTTAAACCCTGGAGTTAATGGATAGCTGCTAATTCACCAACCTTTAACACTGAAGACTGACGCGCAGACTGCTGGACACACAGCAACGCAGACAACAAAAAGGCAAAGAGAGAGATTTAAGATGAACATAGATAATTTGGAGATGAATGGACTTATTTACAGTTATAATCACTCCAGCTGGTTTCCTCATACGTTTAATCTGCAACAACTCACGAAGCTGAAGTCGCTTCTGATTCTCCTGCTTCTCATTTGAAAATTTCCTGTTCCACCTTAAATGGTGCAGCAGCACAATCTGGCGCCTCAAGCACCATTTAAGGTGGAACGGGAAAATTGGAACGCGAAGCAGGACAATGAGCACCGACTTCAGCCTCATAAAAAGTCAAACATTGAGAGACATTTTACAAGAAACTCACAGAGAAGTTTCCTGAGATGTGAGAAAAGCGGATACCGCTGAGCTAAAGGTTAAAGCAGAGCAAAGTAAGTCTGACTTTTTTGTTTATTCAATTTTTAGCCTGTATCAGCACATACTGAGACACACTTACAGCCAACATGGTAAAACGGATATAAAATGTTTTGGCTCTTAAGGTGGATTCATTTGTGTTGTAATGACAAAATGTCTCTTCTTAACATTTATGTTTTAAGCCTACTAGTATGAGTTAAAACTACTAGTAAGGGGTGCTCAGTGCGTGCCTGTTTACTCAAACTGTCCGTGGCTCAGTCATTACTGCACGGTCGCCACCAGCCCAGTTAACGACCGCGTTCTATGGTTCAGATGTCGCGCGGATTGCCTAAAGCCTGTAGCGAAACTGTAACATTACTATAGCTACATACAAATTTATAGGCGCTACAGCTACTAGCTACATTTCATAAAACTGTAATGGCTACAGCTATTAGCTACAAAAATTTGTACTTAGCTACAAAAAGTAGTGCGCTACTTAGCTACTCCCCCATCCCTGGACATCACAAAAACAAACTGATTCTGAATGGACTGTTGTTACAGCTTAATTTCCTTATATAGACTGTATGGAGTGGGGAGTGAACTGTGTGTTTTAAAACATTAACAGTGTTTACATTCTACATCAAACTTTTGTATTTTTCAAAAAGTCAGGAAAAGTACGCTAGTTTTCTCCTGTTCGCTATTGTCCCGTTTCTGAGAGCTTGCAAACTGTAACAGGTAAGTATGCATCCATGATGCCTGTCAACAATATGGCTTGAAGGAAGCTGCAAAGAAATCCCTTTCTATAAATGATGTACAAATTCCTTTTCTATTATCACTTTTCCTTTATTCCTAAAGAGCTGGAAACATATGCACAGACAGTGGTTATATTTGCATGTTGGAGTGAGTCAGGTAAGGCAAGGCGGGTGTATGGTCATGTCCCATTTCATACACAAAAGGCAATTCAGTGTGCTTTACCTAAATAAAGGCAAAAGGAACAGCAAAAGGGGAAAAAAGACAAAGTGCTTATGAGTGAAACCCAATAAAAACAAAAATGAAGTGACAAAATAATATAATAATAATAAAACTGATCATTAAAATGAAGTACAAAGTATATAAAAGCAAAAAACATATGTCGCGCATTTGCCAGTATCACAGGATGATATGGATTTCATTACCCAGAACTCTCAGGAGGATCACATGACTGGGCTACTTCCCTCTGACTCGGAGAATGCGACGGACTCCAATACCCACAATCCTCAGGGGGGTCACATGACTTCTGACAATATCTCGCGCTCCTATCCGCGCTCTCATTCTCCAGAGTACTAACTATTTGCACCTGTGCTTTAGATCATATGATCAGGACAGGACAGTTTTTAAGCCCGGGCTTTAGTGAAGATCAGTGCGAGGTATTGTTTCTTTCTGAACTTGACTGAGTTTTATTTCTGATCATTTGTCTGCTGTGTATTTGACCCTGTGCTTTGTTTTCTCGACTCTGCCTTTTTGCCTTAACCCTTTTGGATACTGTTGCCTGTGATTTTGGTGTTCTGTGTTTTTGACCTTCTGGACTGTTTTTCGACTTGCCCTTTTGTCTTGCCCCTTGGTTTTGTTCACACGGTGATATGATCATCGTTGTGTTTTGTATTGGTTGTTTGGCTTTAACCCCTGATTGTTTTTTGACTCCGCTTTTGCCTGACTCTATTAAAACTCCTTTCGCCTTTTTACACCGCGAGCGTCTGGATTCTGTTGCAGTGTCACAACATAAAAAAGGAACTTAAAAACAAAGGCCTTAAGTGTTATGAAAATTAGCTTATTAAAGCGCAGCAGCAATAAGGTGCATAGAGCAAAAAATATTCTTAAACTGGATTTAAAAACAGCTACATTTGGAGCACATCTAAGATCTGGCAGTTTGTTCCAGTTGTATACAGCAAAATCTTGCTTCACAATGTTTAGTTTGGACTCTGGGCTCTACTAGTTGTCCTGAATCCATGGATCCAAGAGTCCTACTGGGTTTATATTCTTCAAACACATCAGAAATGTATTCTGAACCATTCAGTGGTTTATAGGCTTGTGGCAACACTTTAAAATCTATTCTGTAACCAACTGGAAGCCAGTGTGACTAAGATTTTAGAACTGCACTAATGTGCTGTTTTCTTAGTCCATCTTAAACTGAACAATAACGCTTTGCACGAAACGGAAGTGATGAATGAAAAGATACATCATGTCAGTAAATCGCGCCTGGGTCAGCAGTTAGCTTAATAATACCAGCAACCAATGCCTAATAAAATACTTCAGAAACTGTGTTCTATTCAAGTGACAGCCTTGTAATATGGTCTCATAAAGTGGTTCCCTGTTATATCAAAGGGTACTATGGACTTACAGGTTACATGCAGACAGAGGTTGATGGTTTGTCACAGCGCCCCCCTTGGACAGCTGCCCCTCAGCCACCTGTAACGTTTATTTACAGTATAATTATGCACTTTTGTCCACAATATGTGTCCTGTTACCAAAAGTCTTTTTACCTTTCAAAGGAACCTCAGCACATGACAAGCACAAGTCACGTGACTAACATGAAGTCACATGATTTAACAGCATGACCAAAATAAACGGAAGTCCTCAACATAGACATTCACACCTGGATGCCGCGTTGTCTGTTGTCCTCAATCTGAGGCGATACGTCTGCGCGTCCGCCATGTTGAAGCGGTCAAGATCCGCTTGTGAACAAATTCACTTGTACTGAAATGTGATGAATTCTCACGATGAAATCATGTCTATAACTTCATTCTTACTCCAATGATTTTCACCAAATTTGTTTTGCTATAGTCCTCAGGCATAGATTAATGCTCTTGTTGTTTTATTTCTTTTTAATAACTGTGGGCGTGCTGGTCAGCTGTCTGGAGCAGCAGGACAGAACTCATAATCTCACACACATCAAAAAATCCATTAATGTTTTAATCCATTCTAATCGCAATGCACATAAAATTGACATAAATCCCCCAAAACACATTTTTTGTTCCGTGTACCTTCTGTTCGTTTGATTTTCATTTTAAAAACCAGTATTGAAAAATGGCAAATTGCTCGATTCTCGTTTGTGGTTCTGTTATTGTCAGTGGAAAAATCACGAAATAGCTGCGTTTACAGTTTCACAGACTAATCCTAAAATACCAAACAAACAACAATGGAATAAAGGGTCGTATTCTAATGATCCACATTCAGAATCCCCATCATATGCGGAAATAAACGTGCAGGTGTGGAAGCTCAGAAGTCAGGCCTGTGGTTCTGGTGTTTCTGGTCGGCTATATTACTTTTTGTATAAGCGTTTGTATATTTGACCTGTACAAACTGTATAAGAAAGCAACGACATACAGAAGAAACTGAACTCCCACCATTTGACGGGGGCTTCGTGCTCCCCAGATCAGCTGCTGACGCGCTCAAGTTCAAGAAGTGTTCTGTCGGTGTTGTGCCAAACTCCCCTATGTGTGCGCGCGCTTCATACAGGCATAAGGACACTAGATTATATTCTGTCTTTCAGTCATAATGACCAGTACTGTAGCCTCTTGGTGAAAAAGGAGACTCAGCAGAGACTGTCATTCTGCTAGAGAGGCGCTCTTTATTGACCTCCGCTCCGTCCGCGTCATCGTAGACACTTAACCCAACTAACTAAACACATCCTCGTTATCAGCCCTGAAAAAGTCCCTCGTTTGATTCAGACCATCGTTAAAAAACGCTCACAGAAGCGAACTGAACACAGAGTCCTGAGCTCAGAGACCCCCGGCGCAGCTCTAACGCGCCTCTCAAGCTCCTTTCCCCCCAAAACCGGATGATTATAAGATCACTATGAACCCTCAAGATCACAGGACAGCGCACGTGGCAGGAGTCGTGTTGCGTGTCGGCGCAGTTTTGCTAATATAAAAAAGTCAACAAACACATATAAAACGTTATACAGCCTCCTGTAATACCAGATCTAGACCGACCATCTCGACACTCATGCTCGATCTTCCTGTCCTCACCGTTTCTTAACCGCCACAGCCTGATTTCTGAGCTCCACCATCGGTGCACTCTGCAGTGTATTGATGGTTAATTTGAATCAGTTCAAATCAACCCTTTATTCCACTGCTGCTTGTTCGTTATTTGATTTTATGATTAGTCTGTGAAACTGTAAAATGAAGCTGTTTCTCGTTTTTCGACTGACAGTAACAGAATCAAAAATCGACCCATTTGCCGTTTTTCAATACTGGATTTTGAAATGAAAATCTAATGAACAGAAGGTACGCGGACCTTTTTTGGCAGGTAACGCTCAGTTCACCTTTCCCGAAGAGAAATAAGAGAGAAAGTGTTTTCTGGTTTTAATTCGCAACTCAGTCAAATAATCACACTTAAGAGGAAAACATGACGAATGCTTCATATTTCATTGTTTTGTTTTTTGTATTACCATTTGTTTATTCACCTCTCAACTTCTACAATGAGTTGACCAAAAGAAATAACCAATGATACACAGACCACCAAGCATATACTCCCAGACCACCAAGCATATACCCCCAGCCTAGGGGGTGTAAATTACTCCCCCTAGACTGGTGGTTCCCAATCTTGGTCCTGGAGGAGCAGTGTCCTGCACATTTGAATGGTTTGCCTGCTTTTTGAAGAACCCATATTCACTTTTTGTGTGGTTGACATCTTGGTCACTGTGTAACTGGGCCAGGGTTGGGATCCATTGACATAGAACAATGTACTAATTTCCCCTAGCAGAATTAATAAAACGCTGATTTTGGCGCCATCTACTGGAGAACACAAATAAAATCATAACTCATTAATAATATACAAATTTTAATAAAAAGTAAGTTAACTTAACATATCCAGATCAGAATTGTGATCATGCTGAATGTTTCCACAAGATAAACCAATGCATGAAACTCAAAGTTCTTTAACCTATTCCCCTGTGTGTGTTTATGAGATTTCTTAATGACTAAGAAAGCTGTAGAACACTGAGAATTAAGTTTTAGTGACGCACACTGTGTCCCACAATGTTACAATCATCTAACTAAAACCCCTTTACCTTTCTAAAAGTGGACAACCTCAGCACACAACAAGCAGAAGTCACATGATTAACAGGAAGTTATATGATTTAACAGCATTGCTAAAACAAACGGAGCTCCTCACAGGGGAAACAGGCTTAGGTAACAAGGGTTTCACACACATAGTGAGGCACAGTTTAAGTATATAAATTATATAGTTCAATTATATAAATATGTATACTAACATGTATACTCTTTGTGTGGTGTTCAGGTCTGGGGGACCCATTTCCAATGTTTACCAAAAGAAAAATTGTTCATTTTCTTCACACAGCAACCTATAAGAGTAAACCCACCATAACGCATAATAGATTATGAAGATAGTACATTAGCGTTTACAGCATTTGGCAGACGCTCTTATCCAGAGTGACTTACAATTTGACCATTTTTACACAGGTAGGCGAAGGTAGTGTTAGGAGTCTTGCCCAAGGACTCTTATCGGTATAGTAAGATAGTAAGCTGGTCAGCATCAATACATAGGTCACCATATGGTCAGACTTTCCAGCAGGGGACACTTCTCTACCACTACAAGACCTCCACCACTACTCGAACCCTGCTTGTTCCAGTGTTACTTGGAAGTCCTTAGCCAATCCTAAACTTTCAACAGGATCATTAATGAGTAAAATATTCCTTCACCTAAAAATATAGATTGTAATTCATGTATTTACATTGATTTGTTCTAAAATGTTGTTTTTATGACACAATGTCTGTGTAATACCTCTGACTGAACTGCAGAGATCCTGTAAATGCATTTTCAATGCAGACAAGTGCAAATCATGCATTTAATAATATATTTCATAAACTCACATGGAACAGATAAAGGGGTCCCACTTTATTTTGATGGTCCCCTATAGATGGTCAACCGCTACTTACATTTCTAACAAAGTTTCTGGTCATTATCAGTTGGTTATCAGCAACGTCATGGTGAGGGTTAGGTTTGTGGATTGAAGTTAAGGATGGGGTTATATTTAATAGAATCTATCACGCTTCAGTTTCAGACACATTTAATAGATATTTAGTTGAGTGTTACTCAAAGGCAGACTGAGCATCTACAATGGACCATCAAAATAAAGTGTTATCATCTATTGCTTTGTATTTCTACTAAAATAAAATAAATAAATAAAAGGCCATTTTAAACTTGGATAATCTTTTCTTCTTCTTTGACTGTGACATTACTAATAAATAAACTTTAGTATTATGCAAAAGTTTGAACATGGCATTAAATTATTATTTTTAGTGCACATTGCTTAGAAATTCTGATCCACGCTGACATAACGATGTAACTGCGTGTAATATACGTCAGCATTCTTGCTGTGAGTCTCCGGGTCGACCACATGCCAAAGACGTGCTATCGGATGCGGATCTGGTGACTGAGGAGGCCACTGAAGTGCACTGAATCACTGACATGTTCATGGGAGTCATGGAGATGACGGTACAGTACCTGATCTTGCTGGAAGTAGGTGGTGCTACAATGAGTAAATTTTGGCCACAAAAGGATGCGGGTGGTTAGGTTGTGGCGTTCAAACAATGCTATTGTTGGCCCAATATGTGCCAACAAAGCACTCCCCACATCATTACACCACCAGCAGCGGCTTGAACTGTTTCCACAAGGCAGGCTGGGTCCCTGGACTCATGCTGTTTATGTCAGATTCTGAGCCTGCCATCTTCATATCGCAGTAGAAATTGAGATTACTTAGACCAGGCAATGTTTTTCCAGCTTCAGCGAGCCTGTGCCCACTATGGAAAGGTTCAGTGGTGGATGAAGTACACAAACCATGTACTTGAGTTAGAGATACCCAAGGTAAAATGTTACTCCAGTAAAAGTAGAAGTTCCTGCCTTTAGACCTCCACTTGAGTAAAAGTACAAAAGTATTTGCCGTCAAATGTACTTAAGTATCAAAAGTAAAAGTACTAAAAGGTTAATTCTGGCTCTAATGTCCTATTAGCATTTCTGTAACAAAACACTTGCTTTATCAACTCATTTTAGGTGAGAATACTCCAGTGTCACTCTTGGTAAACCAATCTTTTAATAGAATGTCATTAATTAGTCTGACGCTGATGTCTATTAAAATTATCATAAGCACTAAACACTGGGCAAAAGTAGAACCAAGTGGCTCTGAAATAACTTTTTGTGAACAAGCAAAGTTTCAGTTTAAGATTTATTTGCAACTTAGTTACAAGTTTAAGTTTAATAAAAACTTGCTTTAATCACAGATTCACAAATGAGTTTTCCTTTACTATGTTGTATCTGTAGGTCTCTGTTCATAAACATAAACTAGCCAAAACAAACTTACTATAAAATGAAATCGTGTTTGTATAAATTCAGAAAAAAGACACGTCAGTCACAACTGCATATGTGTACATATTTCTATATTGTGGTCTATTTACACAAAGTTAGGTTAGTTCATCATTTATGTTGAATAGACTCTCCCAAAATTTTACGCTGCTGTACTGACGTTGAACCGTGTGCTGCACTGGGTCGGTATGTCCAACAGGTCAAAACAAGCTCAAAACAAAGTGTGCGCTGTTTCCTGATTGGTGCTCTTGCTTCACCCTTCTTTTGTTTTGGCATGTTATGTTTTTATACACACATAAACCAAAAGGAACGACAGATTTCACATAATGTAGTGGAGTAAAAAGTAAGATATTTGACTGTGAAATGTAGTGGAGTGAAAGTAAAAAGTCACAAAAAATGGAAATACTTCAGTAAAGTACAGATACATGAAAAAACTACTTAAGTACAGCAACAAATTACTTTGAATTTACTTCGTTACTGTCCACCACTGGAAAGGTTTAATCTGTGTATGTTATGAAACACAATATTTAGATGATTTATATTCATTCCTACTGTGGTTGATTCTGGAGCAGCTGTGCTGAATTGTTCACTTTCATGTGAGTGTTGATGTACTGTAAGTAACTTCTCATCCATAAAATAGTTTATAACAGTTAATGTACATCATTCTATGGAGATTTTGTCCTTTTTAGTGTAAGACTGTGCTTCCAGATAACTACTATATTCCCACATTCATTTCATTATCACTTATCTTACCTGTTTTGTTTCAAATGCGGTCAGAGATTTCTTAACATATCTTATATGGAAATACTGACCAGAGAAGGTTGTAACACCCCCAGTTTTACCAGTCTGGAATATTCCACAGGGGTGATCGCACTGCTGTGCACACCCACCTCCCTCCTGAGCTGACAGCAGACGTTTGAAGGCCTTGTGTGAAACAGTGACGCATTTATGTAGAAAAATCCAATTTTGGGAAAGTAAAATTTCACGTCTGGGTTCCGTTGTTCTAACTGATTTTGTCTAAATCAACAGATTATCTAGTGTAGTTTGATGTATAAAATGAAGGCTAGTGTCAAACATACAGGCTAAACAATCTAGCAATCTCATGACTCTGGATTTGTTTTGCACAGAGCTTTTGTAGCTCATGCTGCAGCCTGTTGATCATACGAGCTCACAAACCATCATCAGCAAAGTGTTAGGCAGAAAATGTACGTGCACCACTATTAGGGGAACCATAGCATGCGAAATAAAACTCACACCTCATTTCTGAGAAATGCTAAATTCTCCCAGCCTCCACAAAACCACAAGAACATTAATTTAACTGAGAGTCACAGAAGAAGGTCCACTATTCCACTCCCTGACACCATTCAGGTAAGACTGCTGTTGAACTGCAGGCTTATATTTGTGATTTATGGACTTTTACATGGAATCCAAAGCAAGTGTAGTTACAGGTAAATGCCATGATAGCACTAAACTGTAAGAGCACTAATTGACAGTAATGATAAAAATAACCAAATGGTTAAAACATAATACAAAACAGTAAATAGTTCATATTGTAAAACAACAACAATGACAAATACCTGGATGAGGTTCATTGAACATCTAATGGTAAGTGAAAAGGGCCTTAATCTGTTATTAATCTTGTTATTTAAAGTCTAATTAAAATCATTTTTAAGGTCTTAAGAAATGAAGTTAAGGTCTTAAGTCTTAGTAAAACACCAACATTTTTGCAGTGCAGAGAACTATGTTTCAGTAAAGTGTTTAAATATACACTTTATGCCAAAACCTCATCTCAACACTCTCGTAAAACAGTGTCCCAGGCATCAGGTGATGAATTCATAACCTTTTAAAGTAATAATCTTCTGTTCGGGAGCTTCTAAGTTTCTCTAGAACAGAGCCTTTCACACCAAACCACTCTGAATGACTCTGTTTACATCTTAACCACTTAATTATGCAGGACTTTTGGAGAAGAAATCAGTGGAATTCCTCTTTAACATTTTCACTGTTCAAACTGAATATCTAATCAGATATGTGGATAAGAAGGTAAAACAGCTCTGCTTCTGCTACTTTTTCCAGTCTGAAGTTCTGAAGTCTTTCTTTGAATATTTGCTGTTATTTTGCTAACATCTTAGCATTTCTGTTCTAGAGATGGGCCGGTCCACATTTTTTCAGTTCCGATCCGATTCCGATACACAGCTGCCGATTCTGATACAGATTCCGATACAAGAGCTCTTTTTACTTTAATATTATCGTTATTCTTGTTGGTGTTGTGTTGAAGTTTGTGTTTAATGTGTTTAATCTCACAATCACTAAGCATGTCTGTAAGGGAAGCCGCAGCTGAACTGCTGGTTTGTGACCCCCTGCACTTTGCTCACCTGACGCTCCGCTCTCTGTAGTCCTTATATTTCCGAGTTCACCCAGTGTACAGTGAGACTTATGAGAGACACTGGACTCACATCTGAGATCCAAATATCTAGAAATATGAAAAACATACTGCAGCTTCAGCAAAGAAGAAGAGGTAGGAAACATTGTGCTTTAAAAGCAAGTGCACTTTTATTGAACAGGCAGCAAGAAGCACCGCTCAGTGCTGCTGAAACAGCTGAGAGAGCAGGCAGGTCACTTTCCCTTCATAGCAGACACTCCAACCAACACCAGTAAACATCGCTGAATGGCTTAGAAATGATCAATAAAAGCTAAGGGTTTTATTTAATGGGGTTTATTCATACACACACACACACACACACACACACACACACACACACACACACACACGTAGCTAGTGTATATATATTGACCTCATAGTGTTCAGATGTGCAACATCATTTATCTGGAACCCAAAGTATTCTCAGATAGAACAGCGTGGATCTTCTCCCATACACAGCCAGATAAGAGGTGAGTACAGTTTTAAACTTATTTACACCTGAAGAATCAAATCAAAGAGAAAAAGAACCAGAATATAGATAGAGAACCTCTCTCTCTCACTCTCTCCCATTACTCTCTCTCTCTCTCCCATTCTCTCTCTCTCCCATTATCTCTCTCTCTCTCTCTCTCTCTCTCTCTCTCTCTCTCTCTTTGTCTGTCTTTGATTCCAGTCACTGAGCTGACCTTCAGAAGTATCCGCCTGTGCTTTCAGGGGGCAGGAATTACAAATCTAGGAGATGTGAGAGTTGGTGAGGACTGGAAATCTGGTGAAGTTCTAGGTGCTGCAACTGGTATTATGTCTGTTCGACTGCTTCAGAGAATCACAGGAGAAGTGATCTCACTGCCCACTTCTCTTAGGGGGGCCTTAGAGCACCACTCAGGTGGAGACCAGGAGCCCTTCGCTTCTCTCCCTATTACTGCTGAAATAGGGGATTATCAGGAGGAGGAGGGAGCACTTCTCTCGTTCAGGACTCCACAACTAGCTGGCTTTGCAGATGTATCCAAGAAGGCGCTGTATGACGTCTGTGTGAAAGTCCTTCACAGAACCTCACTGGATGGCTTGAAGGAATCGAGGTGGTTGGGTGTGTTGGCACCAGGCTCTTCACCACAAGGCAGTTGGAGATCCCTGTACAAGCTTCTAATCGAGAAGCGCCCGGGGGATCTGCAGTGGAGGATTGTGCTTATTTTAAGACGACTCATAACCTGCCTGCCTTTCATCGAGTGCGGGGACAGGGTGGGGTTTTATGTGAAGGGGTGAGCATGCAAGGGATGCCAAATATCTCTGTATCAGGCTATGCAGATGACGTCTCTGTGTTTGTGAGCAACAGAGTGGATGTTCAATAGCTGGAGGTTACACACATACATTTGCTGTGGAGCAAAACAGGTCTCAAAGTGCTGGGAATTCATCTAGGCTCTGCAGAAGTGGTGAAGAAAAACTGGGAGTGTGCCTTGACGCGAATATCTGAGAGGCTAGCGAGATGGACGTGGCTGCTGTCGCAGGTGTCTTACGGAGGACGGGTGCTGATAATTAACAGCTTGGCGGCATCCACCCTGTGGCACAGACTGGCCGTGCTCAACGCACCTCTTGGCCTGTTAGCTGAGCCTTTAGGCTCAAGGCTGCACAGCACCTGCTCTACCACCTGGACCTGTGCTGGAGGGAAACTGCACACGCACTGCTCAGGAAAGCTGGAAGCATGGGACTTTACCGACACCTTTTCCTCCTCAATGCTAACGAGCTGGATCTCTCAGGCTTGGAGGACTTCTACGCATCAGATATTTACCAGCACATACAAATGTTTGTAAGGGTGTTTTCACATGTAGTTCTTTATGAATGAACCAAATTCAGTTCTATTAAAGTGAACCAGCTACAACGGACCCAGTGCTGTCTGTGTCCACAATGTAAGCACATTTTAAAGGGGACTTGGTTCTCTTTCGCATTGATGTGATCTCAGATCACTTGTTGTTCACATCAGAACTCATTTAGAACTCAGACGGTACCTGATAACACCAAATTATGAGTAGTGTTATTCAGCTTCATCATATAACAGATCTGACAGGTCGAGCTACGTTTGGCCTTCAATAGCCCCAAAGCTATGAAACACCATTAAAAAGTCACTGTTGTTAATGAAATCCTGTTTCATTAATCCAAAGCAAACCAGCAGCCGGCAGACAGCAGTAAACCAGCAAGACTCAGAAACTATCAACACACAGATTGAGGCAGCTGAGCTGTGGCTAAATAGGGAGCAGAATGAAGATCAGGTGAGGGGCGGAGCCGGTGATCATTAAGCCAGTGACACCAAGTGGGTCAGAGATAATGGGGATAATGGGACCTTGGAGTGTTACATTATGTAAGTATAGATGTTTAAAAAAAATGAGAGGTGTGTTTAAAATGTTAGAGAGCCACTAAAACATGCTTTATGAGTTGACTTTAAACAGTAATAACTACTTACAAGGAAAAAATATATGTATTTTATTTAACATACTTTATTTCGGTCATAGACGTGTTTTTCTCCTAATGTCTCCCACAAACATGAACCATTTTACCTCCTTTAGTTCCTGCTTCACCAGTTCAGCTCAGTACGCTCCTTTTAAGTCGACCTCAGTGATCTTAGAAGCGAAGCACTTCATGGAACTGGGTTGTAACTCACTCACCAACGTTTAAAGCAGCATTTTGTGAGAATTGGCATTTTTGCTCTTTTTACGCAGCTTAACCACTTCTTAAGCTCAAATAGCTGCTCTGATGAATTTTAATCTGGCTTTCGCCCTGATCACAGTACAGAAACTGCTTTAGTAAAGATTCTAAATGACATCCGTCTGAACTCTGAGTCTGAAATTTCGGTTCTGGTACTCTTGGATCTTAGGGCTGTCTTTGAGGCTGACCATAGGATTCTTGTAGATAGACTGCAAAACTGGGTAAGACTCTCTGAAATAGTCCTAAATTGGTTCAAATAATATTTACATGGCAGAAACTACCTTGTTGCACTCGGCAACGATAAATCAGAGCGAATTCCTCTAACTTGTGGAGTCCCACAGGGATCGATTCTTGCACTGTTTCTCTTTTACATGCTACCACTTGGCCAAATTCTGCAGGACCATAAAATTGCCTACCATAGCAGATGCAGTTATCATTACAGTACATAGTCACTGGTTCATTCACTGGAGGCACCACTGCACTGTCAGCTGCATAGTATTTATGCAATTTACTTCTTAATTTTGTACTTTACATTAATTTTGTTTTTAGTATATTTTTATTTTACACTTTTATTTCATGTTATTGTATTATTTATCTTTACTCTCTATTTATGTATCTGTAAATACTGTAAGACAATATTTTGCTCCTGTTCATTTGGCTCTTGTTTTGCTCTGTACTGTGGTTTGTACTGCAGCAATAGAAGAATTTCCCTCTGGGATTAATAAAGTGATCTATCTATCTATCTATCTATCTATCTATCTATCTATCTGTCTGTCTGTCTGTCTAATCTTATGAGTAATACTAGTACTATTACTCCTAATAATAGTGTAAATTGCCTCCTTCTCAAAATCAAACAGTTCAAAGACTCAAAACATACTTATCTAAATATACAATTACATGGATATCTTTGTTTTTGGTGTTATTACAGTTATGAAAGGAACATTATATTTGGGTGCTTTGTATTTTTAGAAATTATTTTATCAATTTTTTATTAAACCCATAATAATACTGATAAAACCAAATATTATCATACATCATTATTTAAAAACAATTACATTCTGATTATTATTGTTATTATTATTATTATTATTAATGTTAAATGGTAATAATAATAAATGGTTCTTATACTGAGTTCGTGACTGTCTCATAGCGGACGCGCTGCATCAGCTGACGGACCGCTTTTCCATGAGTTCTAGTTCCTGGGCGGGTCGCTGTTGAGCGAACTGACCCGGCAGCGTCCAACTGATTCTCTGTAAACACGGAGCTACGGAATTTATCAAACCCGCGGACAAAACTACAGAAGAGATAACAAAAACAGCCATTAACAGACTCTATTTGGTATATATTGTAATGTTTTCCCACAGTTGGCTGGCCGTTAGCTAGATAACGCTAACGCTAGCTAACACGCTAATGGGCTAATAACCCAGCTAACATGAAGAGACAGTCCGAGCTCGGCTACTTTGCTGCTTCGGCTAAGAGTTTTGGCACAGCGGAATCGGGACGGGTACAGGTTTGGCTCGACATCTGATGTTTCGGTAACATATAATGGCAGATTCCACTTGTACCGAGGCAGATTCTACCCGTATTGGGGCAGATTATATCCGTACTGAGGCAGATTCCACCTGTATTGAGGCAGATTCTACATGTATTGAGGTCCGAACCGTCATCAACGCTCCACCGCAGAGGCGGGAAGCGCGCGCTTAGAGCAGCTTCTGGAAACTTCGGAAAGCTTCAAAACGCGTCTGGTAAGTAAATGCTTGTTTTATTTGATATACTAACAGTTTTTTTCAGTCAGACATTTACTCAAACCTAATCCTATGATTTGTTAGTGTTGAACTCTTCATGTGTTAAAATGAAAATGAGCATCACTTGCTAACAGTCAGTTAGCTCGCTATTATCTGCTGTGGTAACGTTAGCTAGACTAGCGAGTCTCCTCTTTCAGGTGAGTGTTTGCTCTCACAAAATAACAAGACAACAGGTTGTTTTTTAGAGAAATACCATTTTTAACTTGTGGAACGGTGTCGAATTTCTATTCAGTTTTTAATAAACTGGTGCTACACTTGTTAGAGTTGTTAGCTAACTATTAGCTAGCTAATCCGTTCAGCTAACGTTAGCAGGCTAAAACTGCGATTTGGTAACTAGATGCTAACTAATTAAGTGACCTGAAATTCTGTATTAGACTAAATATTTGTCTCTCTTCTGTTCATGTTTCTGCTTTGAGGTTCAACCAAATATCATTATATATAGGCTTATATCATAAAGGTCATGAAGGGGAGGGTGGAGGGCAGGGGGTACTTAACAGAGCGCAGAGTGCATTTGGAAAAGTTCTGGCACAGATCGTATTTCTGTTTCTTACCATTTAAAATAAACATAATGCGTCGTTCGTGAAGCTGAATTTTGCTTTCATGCCACCTCATACTGTGGAATGAAAACACTGCGATTTAATGTGACTTAACGGAAAATGTGAAGAATAAGAGAACTATGGTCTCCCGCTTCGTCCAGAATTGATGGCTAACATTCTTCAGTACAATGTGGACCAGAGTCTGCCCACTTTTAAGGATGTGAGATGATGGGCTTCTGTCTTAACCTGGAAAATAATCTAAGGTGGGGAAGTGTCCATAAAAATTGAGGCCTGTGTGGCTGCAGACATCAGAGTTAACTGTTCATATCTGTAGCAAAGTCTCCTTAGCAGAAAATCTTCGTCCACATTTACGTATTTTCTATAATAACTTTTCCTTCTGAGAGTTATATATAGTTTAAAAACAAGAACTCAAGCACAAATGTTGACTGAAAACATCTACACAAGTAATATTTAAGAGTTTTTCTGCTTTTACTCAAGATTGTAACACTTGTCTTACACAACAATTAAAAAGTTGTGTACTTTGTCCATCTGCTCCTCACTGACCATCTAAGCCAGTGGTGTCAAATTTAACCACTGAAAGGGCCATATTAAAAAATCCCAGCAAATCTGTGAGCCAGCTGTGGTTTTATTTCATTTTTACTTAACATTTTGCCGAAACTGCAACAGCAAAATAGGCATTGAATACTTAATAAAATTAATGTTAAATTAAAATAAATTTTAATTGGTTTAGGGACCGCCTGTTTGCTTAAACTAGACACCAGGCACCTTTTCTTTTTGTGTAACCAGTGGCCCATAGATTGTTGTTGGGGGAAGAGGGTCAGAATGCACACAACGTTGCAGTGCATGCTGGGCACTTTAGTGCATCTCAGGGTGAAACAATAGAAAATTAAAATATTTTCGCCGGCCGAATAGGACTGTGTCGCAGACCAGACTGGCCCGTGGGCCCAGAAGAGGTCAGGAACAAAAAGTGTTTCTATTTTTGAGGTATGGAACATCGTCTTTACTGGGTTTGAGAAGCTTGAATGCTTGTACAGGTTTAGTTAGTCAACAGAAATCTGCCTGTATCTGTTTCAGTTGTTGAAGTTAGAATGTTCTCTCTTCCTACAAATATCCATCTGGTTCTCGACTGATCAGGACTTACAGCTTGTCCCAGGTGCTTCACTTACAGTGTTGTTTATAGTATTGCTCTTCATATTATTAGTACATATTTCATTCTATATTTTACTACATATTGTAGCATGAAATGTTGCCAATATTATAGATTTTCAGATGTATTTAGAGCTGGAGCTCATATGCCTTGCTTTTTTCTTTACTTTGCAAAACTGTTGCATAAAAGTAAGATCTTTCAAGGTAGTGTGCTGTTGTGAAAAACAGTACATGGTTATTGTGGTACATGGTTATTACAGTGACATGCTCCTTCTTATGTTCTATCGCATTTACCTTTTCTTTTTCTTGTTGTTGATTTGTATATTTAGTTTTCATACTGTCTTATTTTTTGGATTATTCTCACCTTTGTTGAGTTTTTATTACTAATTTTGCTCACTTTTTCTTCATTTTTGATGCAGCCGTGAAGAATCCACCTTTACAAGCTGCAGGCAACAAAGAAATTGACCAGAGACCTCCACACCTGTTAAGGGACGAGTGTATTTAGCACAGTGAGGTGGGCTTCAGATGTTCATTCTCGTGCTGTCTCTCTCTCCCACACATACGTAAACATTCACTGGCCATTTTTAAGGTACTCCTAACTTACAGACTGCAGTCTGTTTCTCTGCATACCTTTTAGCCCCCTTTCATCCTGTTCCTCAGTGGTCAGAACCCCCACAGGACCACCACAGAGCATGTATTATTAGGGTGGTGTATTGGACACAGCAGTGATGCTGAATTTTTTAAACACTGTGTCCACTCACTTTCCACTCTATTAGACACTCCTACCTTGTTGGTCCACATTGTAGAGGTAAAGTCAGAGTCAATAGCTCATCTGCAGTGCTGAGAATGAAATAATAATAGTACCTACTCTGTGGTGGTCCTGGTGGTCGTAGTTGGGGTCCTGATCATTGATGAATGAAGTGAAAGGGTTAACGAATTATGCAGAGAAACAGATCAACTACAATCTGTGCACCTACACATTAAATGGACCTGATTAAATGGAAAATGAGCATAGATACAAGGTAACTGTACATAATTAAGTGGCCAGTGAGCTTGTACATATAATCAAGTACAACAGTGTTTTCATTAATTATGTAATTGTTATTCTACTCATTTTGTCTGAATTGTAAATTTTGTATATGTTGTCCAGACAGTTAGATCAATTACTTCAAAAAGCTTTCTGGTCTAATCAGTTCATGTCCACATACCTGTGAACACAGGTGAGCTTTAAGAATGGTTAACAAGACTCAATACAGTACATATTGTATACACATAATGTATGATATTATTTTCTGTGGTAGATTGATTGATTGCTCTTCTGTGTTGTACTGTCTCTTCTGTTTTGTTGCACATTGCCAGTTTTACTGTAGAGTTTGACACTGTGTTTCTCTCTGAAGGGGAATCAGTGACTCAGTGATGAGCTGGAGCTCCTGATGTACTAAACTGGGATCACAGCTGTCAGTCCTGCTGAAAATGGATCATTAATAACTGATAATCAGGTATGGATATGAACTCGTGGTGGGAATCAAAGTTCTAAAGCTGTCTTTCCTCAGTTCACTCAGTTTCTCCTCTGATGAGTTTACAGTGGTCACTCGAGGGTCTCTTTTTCTCAGATGTTCTCTCAGAGAAAAAAATCCCTTAGAATAAAATCCCATGGAATTAATCTGCTATTATTCAAACAAGTTAATATGTGGTTTATATTCCTTCTCTCTTTATCTCTGTATGATTATGTGATATTCATACTGATTTCATACCCATTTTCATGTCATAGTACTGTTGTACAAAAGGTGGGGGAGGTGGTTCATTTTGGTACTGATTGGAGGCAACAACCTGTCTATTATTTCTTTCAACCAGTAACAGTTCTTTGTAAATTGCACATGTGCTGTGATTGGCTGTTTTACTGATGTTGTCAATGCCAATTCAAATCGACCACAGCACACCAAACTGAAACAGAAATGAACTCGCTGCTGCTTTGCTAGTGCTGGCTAATGTTAGCTTAAGATTAGCCAGGTTATCAGCAAAGTTAACCCAGCAGCAGCAAAACAAATGTCCATTGTGAGGTTCATCAAAACTCCTAGACTGGAGGAGCCGGTGTCTGATAGCACTGCTAACGTTACTGAATCCGTTAAGGTTACAGAGGACGGGCACCAAATTAGCACTGTCACCATCCACAACAGACAGGCCTTTCCCCAATGTCATTGCACTGGTAAGGGTACAGGAAGGCACTGGTAAGGGCACAGGAAGACATCAAAAGTAGGCCTAAAATTAATTTTTGCTATAGTCAATTTGACAGGCTGTTGTACCTAAATATAACATGTTCCAAATTTTTGCTTGTTTTTTCTAAAAGAAAATATAGTTAAGGATTTTTTTAATCTCAACAATTGTATCGTAATGTGAATGTTATTACATTTATATACATAATATTTTGAAAAGAACATAAAATATGTTGTTCCAAATTATTATGCAAAATGCAGTTTTTGAAAACATTCAGTGGATCATAATGACATTCTTATGTGTCATATTTGCTGCATGGACACATAATTTTTCAAAAGATATAAAAAAATATAAAACAAGTTAAGCCTAAAATTACACTTACAGATGAAGTTGCATGTTAGTATATGAGCCCTTCTTTGAGATGACTTTATCAACTCTGTCGACCATTGGATTTATGTCCATGTATAGTTCCTGCCTGTTTCATTTGAGGATGCCACTATTGCCTTCCAGAGCTGCTGTTTTGAGCTATACTGATGCCCACCTTCATTGATCTTCCTTTTAAGGATGCTTCACAGATTCTCAGTAGGATTGAGGTCAGGGGAGGATGGTGGCCATGATTTTTTATGCTCATAGCAGCCAAGGAGTCAATGGTGTTTTTTGCAGCATGTGATGGTGAACTGTCCTGCATGAAAATGATTTTATTTCGGAAGACATGATTCTTCTTTTTATACCATGGCAGAAAATGGTTGGTTAGGAACTCTATATATCATGCAGAGGTCATTTTAACACCCTCAGCGAGCGTAAAGGGACTTACCGTCTCAGTTCCCAATATTCTGGCCCAAATCATCACTCCTCAACTTCCTTGCTGACGTTGCAGGCTTGTTTGAACAAATCATCCAGAACTCCATCCATCTGGTCCATCTAGTGTAGCATGGCATATATAAGCAAAATGAAACTGTTTGAAAATTAGTCTTTGTGTATTTCTGAGCTCACTGCAAATGTTTCTTATTGAGAGCTTTGCTTAGTGGTGGCCAAAATACAGCTTTATGAACAGCTGCCAGCCTGTGGAGGATCCTGCATGGAGAGGTTCCAGAGACTCCAGCAGTTTCCAACACCTGTTTGCTGCTCAACAGTGGTGTTTTTATAGCTGCGCTTTAAATACAATTAATTTGTCTGACAGAAACTTTCCTTAATACGCCTTTATCTGACCATATTCACCTGTGCTCTGAATTTCCCACATATCTTTTCACAGTTTGATGATTTCTCTTCAGTTTTTGTGAAATATCAATCGTTTTCATGCCTTTTGTTCCACTATTCCACACTTTTCATCTTTCTTTCTCCCCATATTGCATGAGAACTGTGGCTTAATAATGTGGAAGAATCTCTTTAAGTAAGATTCCCTTTAATGAAGATCACCTGGCAAAGTAATTAACAAATCTGTCTGAGATTGGTGCCGGTTATTGTTAGATGGTGATACCCTCATGAATAGCTTCTATATATATATATATATATATATATATATATATATATATATATATATATACATATATATGTATTTATGTATATATATATATATATATATATATATTCACAAGTAGATTTGAGTAACAGCCATGAGGCTGGAACTCTACACACATCTAACACACGCTGACTCAAGCTACACGGGCGGTTAGTAGTGAGTACAGGTGAGACCGTTTCCTGGCTGGCCCGGAGCTCTTGTACTCTAAGCTCCGCCTCAGCCTACACCAAACCCCAACCCCGGGATACATAACTAATACACACACACGCATACTGTACAGTAACAACATACACCTGGTTGCAACCCATGACAGTCTTACTGGTAAGTATATACAAATATTACATATAAAGATCATGAAAGCCTCCTAACATGTTTTCTTTTCTTTACAGGACCAGCACCAGAGTGTCGGTGGATCCATCCGACTAGGGATAAGAGGAGCCACAGCTCTCACTGACATCCCCTAAAAGATGCATAACAAAGGAATACAGGGGAGTAACATTTTATTTCACTTAAATGTCTATACTTCTGATGGTTATGCTACCAGTCACTAGGGCTGGTGATGGGGTGTAAAACCCCATCACAGTTATCTTAAAAGGTATGAGAAATAATACAGACACTTAATTTGAAAAACTAAAACCTAAATGCTTATTTTACTGAAATCCTACTGATAAATCACTTACATAATCATTTGGAACACAGTGTAGTGATGACATGCTAGCAGAGTTGTTCGTGATCGTTAGTGAAGTTATGTCTGTTGTGTCTGTAATGTTTAGCCCGTGGCTTATGGTGCATGTGACGTTTCTTATGCTGTAATTTGACAGCGTTTATTGAGAGATGGCTGCTGTAGCCGAGAGAGAAACATGTAGGCCATCTGTCCCGAACAGCTGTCCAAACCCTCAGTGCAGGGTCAGGTTTGGAGACTGTACTTGTAGCTGCACAGCTCTGTCTGGGTCGTTACCTGGCTATGATCTTATACTCTGAGCTCTGTTTTATCTGCATGTAAACACAGTCACTAAAGCAGCTTTTCATCATGTGAGAAACATCACTAAAATTCTTTTCTCTCTCAGAGCGACGCTGAGAAACTTGTTGATGCATTTGTTACAAGCAGAGTTGATCACTGTAATGATCTTCTTACTGGACTTCCTAAAAAACAATATATCCTCTACAGCTCGTACAAAACACAGCAGCATCCTAACAAAAGCTAAACAGAGAGATCAGATCACTCCCGTCTTTAAAAGAGCTGCACTGACTGCCTGTATCATTCAGGATAGATTTTAAAGCTCTCTAAATGACCTTAAAGCACTGCTTACATCACAGAGTGTCTGTCTTTTTATGTTCCAGCACGAGATCTTAGATCTGCAGATACTGACCTTCTGCAAATACCTTCTGTAAAATACAGAAAACATGGAGAGACTCGTTCAGTTATTACGCTTCACCTTTTATTACCTTTTATTTTTATTATGTTCTCTTTTTATTAGACAGTCAAGCTCATAGCTCACTTTTTAATTAAAAGAGGATTAAACCTCTTTAATTAAACCTTAATTAAACCTCTTAATTTGATCTGTGTCATGTGGTTACAATAATAGGCAAATCATATAAATCCTATATTGGAAATAGTACAAAGACAACATATCATACGTGTACATGTTTACCACTGTGTTATATCATCTCTTCTTTCAACACTCGGGGTCTTCTTTGTCATATTTTTCGTTTCATAGTGCTCCAAATGTTTTCAGTGGTGACAGGTCTGGACTGCTGGCAGGTCAGTTTAGCACCCGGACTCTTACTATAGAGTCATGCTGTTGTAATAGCATTGTCTTGCTAGAATACTCAAGGCCTTGCCTGAAAAAAGATGTCGTCTGGACAGCAGCACATTTTGCCAAAACCATATATCAGGGGTCTTTAATTCAAATTCAGTAAGGTCCAGTCAAAGAAAATTTCCTCAGCTTGATTCCATCAGCACACAGTTAAAAAGCCAGTATTCATGATGGTACAGGGGTGCATTAGTGCACATGGCATGGCTGACGTGCACATCTGTGAAGTCAGCATTAACGCTGAATGATATATGGCAGAGGTCACTAATAGGCGGACCGCGGTCCGAGTTCAGACCCAGACGCTGTCCTGTGTGGACCTGGACCTGTAACTGATAAACTATGGATAATTATTTAATTTCAACAGGGTGGTCCTAATTTTATCGGCGTAACATTTCAAGTCATTACGGCAGCCTGGGAGACTCGCAGACTAATTGCATGCTTGTGAATATCACACGACGCTACTCAGCCAATCAGATCTGTGCATTACGAGGCGCACTGCGACTCAAATGAGTGACACACACACAAGGGAGTAAATATTGTTGAAATATCACTGAATTGTACTTTATTTGATTTGACATTCAGTTGTTGACTTTTCTGCGTTTACAGTGCGTTTGTGAAATGTAGTTCAGGTGTCGTCATTTTGATGAAAGTGTTTTTTGTGTTTGCAGCGCGTTTATGAGTTTGCAAAGTGTTTTCAATTATACTATCAATAGCATCTTGTCGGCCACTGAAAATATGAGCCAAAATGAAAAATGAAACCTCTGTTACACAGTTTTCATGTCGCTTGACCTCTTTTTTTGTACTTCAAACATATTTGCTTGATTGAAAAGCAACAAAAACAGTGAAATGTCGTGCACACATGAGATTACATTTAAACAGTAACATACCGTAAATGTGCCAAAATGAAAAGTAAACGCTCTGTTACACTGATTTAACGGAGGAAAGCAGGATAGTGAAGACTTTTTTACGTTTCCTGGCCGAGTGTATTCAATTCAGACATGAGTTCAGTCTTGTTTTTACAGCTAGGAATTCAAGCGACGTGAGAACGTTGTGATGGAAGGTTCGTTTTTCATTTGGCTCGTTGTGGTAATGTGACCATGTGTGGCGGAGGAGATGAAGACTTCGGGAGGACGCAAAGGTGAGGATCCATCAAATCTTGTCAATTTATTAAAGTTTTTACAAAAAAAAGGTAAAGAAAAATACAACAAAGGAAAAAGAAAAGAAAATGGATTAAAACAGCCATCAGGCTTCTCCCAGCCTCTCAACTACCTCCATGTTCATGAGCCCGCCTGCTAGGCCCTGCCACCCTTAGCAGACGACACGTCTGCTCCAAGCTGTCCCTTCCTGTCACATGCACTGCTGCCTTAATACTTCCCCTTCCCTGGAACATACCATCCTAAGGAGGTTACGAACAAGAGAAGTGTAAAACCAGTACACGATACACATTGATCACCAAAGACACCATTAACGTAGATTTCTCTACATACGTATCTTAAATCTACAGCGTCATCCAATGGTCAATTTCTCCCTTTTCTGTCTACAGGAGCTGCTGACCGAGGACACCCCCCTCTTGAGGATATCAACCAGGTACGTACCACTATCCCTACAATCTAATTTCTCACCGGTGTGTTCTCAAGCTAGCTTAGTCCAATTTGGGTGCATCTTATATTATTAAAGGTGTAGAGCAGATGTAAATATCATTGGTGATGTGTCTGGCGCCTTGACATCATCACATACCCCCCCACCTTAAGCGAAGTCAGTCCTCAGAATGACGAGACAAGTAGTCAGCAATAATATTTTCGGAACCTTTCATGTACTGCACTGTGAACCTAAAAGGTTGCAAAGATAAATACCACCTCGTAATTCTTGCATTGGTGTCTTTCATGCGTGCCATCCATTGCAGTGCTCTGTGGTCTGTTTCAAGGATAAACTCAGCCCCCATCAGATAATACTTTAGAGAATCTAAGGCCCACTTTACAGCTAGTGCCTCCTTCTCTACTGTTGAATACCTAGTTTCCCTTGGGAATAACTTACGACTGATATACAAAATAGGCTTTTGCTGTTCCCCTTCCCCTTGAAGTAGCACCGCTCCTAGACCCTGACCAGAAGCATCAGTTTGCACTGTAAAAGGTTTACTAAAATCTGGGCTTCGCAGTACAGGTTCAGAACACATACAGTTCTTGATGTCCTGAAATGCAGCTTCACACTCTACAGTCCACCTTACTCTTTGGGGCATGTCCTTTTTTGTGAGGTCCGTTAACACTGCTGTGCGCCTGGCAAAGTCCGGTATAAAACGTCGATACCATCCAACTAACCCTAGAAATGACCGTACCCTTTTCTTGGTTGTTGGAACTGGGCTTGCCCTGATGGCTTCAACCTTATCTACCTGTGGTCTAATAACTCTATTTCCCAGCACATACCCCAGGTAGGAGACCTCGGACTTGGCAATGCTGCACTTCACGGGATTGACTGTAAGTCCTGCAGCTGCAAGTTTCTGGAGAACGTTAGCGAGATGTTTCAAATGATCCTTCCATGTCATACTGTAAATAATTACATCATCAATATAACATGCAGCATATTCTTCAGTGCCCCTTAAAATTTTGTCCATAAGTCTCTGGAAAGTTGCAGCTGATCCGTGCAACCCAAAAGCCATAACTTTGAAATGGTACAGCCCACTTGGTACTCTGAATGCGGTCATCTCTCTAGCTGCTGGATCTAATGGGACCTGCCAGTACCCTTTACATAGATCCAGGGTGGTAAGAAAACTTGCCTTACCCAACCTCTCGATCAGCTCATCCGCTCTGGGCATTGGGTATGGGTCAAATGTAGAAACAGCATTCAATTTGGAGAAATCCACACAAAAACGCAGTCCTCCATCCCTTTTTTGGCACCAGCACCACAGGGCTACACCACTCACTGGACGACGGCTCAATGACATCCATCTCCAGCATTGCCTTCACCTCCTTCTTGAGGTCAGGGATTAGACGAGCCGGCACTCTGCAACACGTTTGCCGAATCGGCTCAGATTTCACAAGCTGAATCTTGTGCTGTGCTGCCTTTGTCCTCCCTGGCTCTTCACTGAAGAGTGATGTAGGTAAGATCTTTGCTATTTGCCCCTGTTGTTCCTCACTGAGGTGTGACACATCAGGTGTAACCGGTGCTGTGCTTAGGCTTGGAAAATACTGCTCTTGGTGCTCCTCCTCTTCATCTATGGCTCTTATCCACAGGTTGTGAGCTTTTACGAGCTCTCTCTCATGCCATTTCCTGAGCATATTGATATGGAAGCTCTGCGTCCCTTTCTTCTTTCTTCTCTTTATTTCATAGGTGGTCTTATTGATCCTCTTGTTAACTGTATAGGGTCCCTGCCATTTTGCAAGTAAGCCCGTGTCAGATGTGGGTAACAGAACGAGCACTCTCTCACCTGGCTTCAGCTCATGATGTCTTGCTGTCTTGTCGTACCACACCTTCTGCTTCTCTTGGGCAGCTTTCATATTACCTTGAACCATTGCTGAGAGATCTGCCATTTTGTCCCGCATTTTAAGCACAAAGGACAGAATGTTCAGCTTCTCAGAAGGGTTATCACCCTCCCATGCCTCCTTAAGGACATCCAATGGCCCCCTCACTTCAGGACCATAAAGCAGTTCGAAGGGAGCGAAACCTGATGAAGCTTGTGGAACCTCCCTGTAAGCAAACAGAAGGTACGGTAGCCATGTGTCCCAGTCAGAGCCGCTGTCATCCACAAACTTTTTCAACATGGACTTGAGGGTTTTATAAAAACGTTCTGTCAAGCCATCTGTCTGGGGGTGGTATGGTGTCGTTGTAATGCCCTTAATGCCCAACAAAGTATACACGTCCTTTAACAATTTCGCTGTGAAGTTAGTACCCTGGTCTGTAAGAATTTCTCTTGGAATTCCTACTCTTGATATTAGCTGAATCAGTGCATTGACTATTTGCCTGGCTTTAACCTTTCTAAGGGGAAAAGCTTCTGGATACCTAGTAGCATAATCACATACAACTAAAATGTAGCGATTACCCTGTCTACTTCTGGTTAACGGGCCAACTATGTCCATAGCTACTCTTGAGAAAGGTGTATTAATTATTGGCATATTAATCAATGGTATTACATCCGATTTTTTGGTAGGAGCAGTTAACTGACATTCCGGACAATTTTTACAAAATTCCATCACATCCATATATTGACGTGGCCAGTAGAATCTTCTAGCAATCCTGCTCAAAGTTTTAGCGTGGCCTAAATGGCCTGCCCATGGGTCTGAATGGCCCATTTTACACACTTTTTCAATTAAGCAGGAAGGTAAAATTAATTGCTCTATCCCATTCTTCACTCTGTATAAGTGGTCGTCTTTAATCAGCACTTGGCCTTTTTGTACACCGTTTTTAGAGCTATTAACCATTGCAAACAAGGGTTCCAGAGCTTTATCTTGTGTCTGTAGCACAGCTAAATTAGACGGTAAAGCAATCTCTTCTACTGCTGTTTCTATAACGGGCTTTTGGCTCACTTCCTGAATTCTTGTGCCCCTTACTTTCTCCTGTCGTTTTTCAATTTTACTTTTCTTTCTTTTAGGTTCCTGGGCAAAAGGAAGTTCTCTGAATGCTTTCACCTCTGCGTCCGTTATTTTGTTTCTAGCACTCTGCCCCCTTGTAATTACGTTAACTTCGGCTAGTTTTGAATCTAGATTCAACAGATCTACCAAAATAGGAATATCTCTGCCCAGTATTACTGCATGTGGTGCCTTTTGCACTATACCCACACTTACTAGGTAGTCTTGGTTTAAGATACTGATATTGATATCTGCCGTGGGGTAAATTTGCTCGTCACCATGAATGCATTTAACTTTAACGCTTCCAGTATGATGGATTTGAGCTGAATCTAGACACTTTTCTGTAACCAAAGTCTGGCTGGATCCCGTATTTACTAGAGCTCTGAAGATTTTATGTCCTATTTTCACTGGGACTAACACCTCTTTACTTCGGGCACTTGATTTAAACTTCTCATCCCCTATTGGTGAATAACCCAGCTGGTTTGAACTAGTGAGTATATTGGGACAGACTCTGCTTTTGTGACCAACTTGGCCACAATTAAAACACTTAATCAGTTCTTTCTCACTCCTAATACTAAAATGCCTTCGCTTGTCTACGCTACTAGTAGTGAATTTTTGCCGACGCTGAACATTAGGTAACCAGGGCGCTTTACAACTACCACCAATTACCCCAGACTTACCGGGCTGAAGAGATGGCCGTCCACTCTCAGTAATGGCTCCTAATTGGAAGTCTGCCTCAGTCGCTCTTGCCGCGACAAATGCTTCAGCTAGTTCGACCGCTTGAATTGTTGATGCAGGGCTGCGTTCAATGATCCAACTTCTTAGCTCGGCATTCAGGATCTGGAGATATTGTTCCAGCACAATCGCGTCTCCTATTTCCTCTTTAGATTTTTCCGAGGGTGCCATCCACTTCTCATAAAGCCCTTTCAGTCTCACATAGAGCTCACGTGGTGTTTCGCCAGGTTGGACTTTATTTAATCGAAATCTTCTTCTGTACGTTTCTCTATTAATTTCATACTTTCTCAGAATGGCCTCTTTCACGGCGTCATACTCAATTGCACTATCACTGTCCATGGCCACATACGCGGCGCGCGCTTTGCCATCTAACAGCGGCACCAGATGTAATGCCCAATCTACTCTGGGCCATCGTGCCGCTTGTGCAATGCGTTCAAATGTGGTTAAATAATGTTCGATGTCATCATCTTCCTTTAACATTGGCAACCGTGGAGCTGGCCATGTGATCTGTGTAGGTGTTGCGGGCTGGCGTGAGGCTTCTGGTCTACAAGAGCTCATACTCACAGAGTATTCTGGCGTCGCTCTGAGGATTCTAGAGTTGGAGAATTCCGCTTCTATTGTTGGTCTATCATCATGCATTCTCGCCCCATCACTCTGATTCTGCCTTACTTGACTCTGCAAAAGTCCAAACTGGTGTTGTAGGGTCCTCCACCTCTGTTCCTGAACTTTCTCTCTGTCATTTTGTGTTTTCATAAAACTCTGAAGCAACTCACTGAGCTGATTAACGCTGCATGCCGTGCTGCTCAAGGTTTGGGAGGATGAAGGTTGAGATTCGCTTAATTCCTCATCACATTGTTCCACCTCACGCGACGGTGCCGCTGTTATTCTTTTTGGAGGCAACCTCGGAACTTTTTCCCGCTCTCCTTCGAACGTTTTCCCCCTTTGTCTCCCGGATCGCCTCTTCCTTTGTGGCGGCTTTGAATGGCTCGCTGAATCGTTACTGCCCCCTCTGGTGAGGCCGTGCCTTCACACTGCTTTCCGCTGCCACCATTTGTGGTCATCCAATGGTCAATTTCTCCCTTTTCTGTCTACAGGAGCTGCTGACCGAGGACACCCCCCTCTTGAGGATATCAACCAGGTACGTACCACTATCCCTACAATCTAATTTCTCACCGGTGTGTTCTCAAGCTAGCTTAGTCCAATTTGGGTGCATCTTATATTATTAAAGGTGTAGAGCAGATGTAAATATCATTGGTGATGTGTCTGGCGCCTTGACATCATCACACTCGTATTCTGCACGTCACCACAGAAAATAACAGTAACTGCTTTTCAGTTTGTTCCTCTACATACGAGAGAGCAAGCACCAACAGGTTATCAGTATTTTCCCCTCATTTGAACGTTGCTCTCCTTGTGGACTTTCTGTCTTACAGTCTAAGTTAGAATGGTCTGTCGTATCAATACCACACTAAGATCAAAGAGGACTAGCATCAATACATTTCCTTGGTCAGAGAATAATAAGAGATCATTTACAATTTCACTAGTGCTGTCTCTGTACTAACCTGTCCAGGGTGTATCCTACCTTCCACCCACAGCTTTTTCCAAGATCTTTGATATAAAGGGGAGATTCGAGATCCTATAATTTTCCTATAATTTGATAGTTCGCAGGGATCAAGATTAGCTTTCTTTATCAGAGGTCTAATTACTGCTAGTTTAAGAGTTATTGTAATATAGCCAAGGCTAAGAGAGGAGTTTGTTATTGACAAAATAGGCTTGGTTATTTCTGGCAAAATTTCTTTGAGTAAACTTGTAGGAATTGGATCTAATACGCAAGTAGAAGATTTTGATGAGGAAATAATTTAACTAGCTCAGTTTGTTCAAGTAAGGTAAACGATTCCAGCCTCTCTGCAGTAGTTACAATATTCTTAAGATCTGGATTGGCTTTGTAAGGCAGCAGGTTTGTAAAGTTAAACTGTGTGTTCTAAATTTTTTGCCTAATTTTTTCAGTTTTATTACTGAAGAAGTTCATAAAATCATTGCTGCTGTAGGCTGATGGCATCTGAGGTTCAGTAACTGTTTGGTTCTTAGTCAATTTAGAAATAGTGCTAAATAATATTCTAGGACTATTCTTATTATTTTCTATGAGAGAGGAGAGATAGGTTGAGTGTGGCAATAAGTGCTCTTCTATAGTCTATAAGGCTCTCCCTCCAGGTGGACTGGAATACTTCTAGTTTAGTCAGGTGCCATTTTCGCTCTAGTTGTCTCACAGTCTGTTTTAAAGCTCGTATGATCATTATACCATGGGGCAAGCTTTTTCTGTCTTATTATTTTACTTTTTAATGGAGCCACATTATCTAACGTAGAATGAAAAGTATTCACTAAGCACTTGGTCATAATATCTAATGCAGTACGTTTAGACGGACAGCTGATTGAAGCTGAAAATTGTGGGAGGTTTCTGATTAGGCTACCAGCTGTGGAGGAATTTATAGTCCGCGTAACACGATAGCATGGTTTTGAACATACATTACGGCTAAAACGAATTTAGTATGAGATTAGGTTATGACAATTATTACTTTTTTCGAAAATGTTATTAAACTTAATAGAAAGTCATAAAATTCCTGTAAGAACTGAAAATACGGCCCCAGTAGCATGTAGATTGTTCCCTTTGGCCTTTGTTTTTCAAAATCTATAGGCCTTTGTTTTTCAAGATTTCTGCATAATTAAATTGCTAAGATGAAAACAGTCAATTCAATTTACATTTGATGTTTGTTATGAGATAAAGTTTTGGCCTAAAAGATATTTTTAAAAAGATTCATGGCAGATAGGTAATTCATAGGTAAAATAGTACCCAAAGTAACCTTGCATATACACTGTAAAAAATGGCTCATTCATTCAACCTAAAAAAAATTACTTCATGTGCTCACTTAATGAGTAAATTAACTATCCATCCTAAATAACTACTTTGTATAAAGGATTCTTTCAATCAAAGTATTTTTTAAGCTTAGAGGGCTTTTGGCTACATTGAGTGGAATAATTTATCTAATGTCTTGGAGAGATTTAAAGTTTGTGGCTCCTTTGTTTTCATGAGTTGAATTGCTCTGCACCTCACCCTAGAGGGTTGCATCCTTCTCTCACATACACGGTGTAGTTTATGGTGTTCATGGTTCATAGGTCACACAGTCTCACTGTATGCAAAAATGTCTTCTGCTTTTCTTAAGTCAATTTACCCATTGTCTTCTATCCCGTATGTCCAATCTACTTTGGAGCTTTGGTAGCTTCTCAGGTTACAAGTTCAGTATTAAGTAGAGCAAATGCTTCATGATCAAAAAAACTGCCCTACAGATTAAGCAGTCTGCCCTTCTTTATCAGGGTTTAAAATCTTGGAATTCACATCAAAAGCAAGCTTAACTGAGAAGTTCAAAAGCTGGATAAAGACAATATCCATTTTGTGTTATAGTTAACTTCTTATTAGTAAAGGAATTCTGGAGACCTCAAGAAGCTAATGACCTTGGATTTTGTGTAATTTTGGGCTGCTAACATCCAGAGGCATAACTAAAAATTTTACAACCCTGTTTCCAAAAAAGTTGGGACATTGTGCAGAATGAAAATAAAAACAATGCGATGCAATGATGTGCAAATCATTTAAATCCTATAATTAATTGAAAATAGTACAAGGACAACATTATTAAATGTTGAAACCCACAATATTTTGGTTATTTTTTAGCTATGTCACTGCATACAGTATACTACGTAACTTGTCTCCTCATCCTCTGCACTCCTGAATTTCCAACCAAAAAGAGATTTATATCTGTTTTTGTTTACTACAACTTGATACCTTGGTCTTACAACAATTCATTAAATCTAAACGAGATAGGGAGCTAGGATGAGATTTGACTGAAAGATGGTGAAAGGTGCATTAGAGAGACTAAACACTACTTATTTACTGAGCTCGTCTCAGCTTTATCCAGCTTACAATTGTTCCCAGACCTCATCTGTGCGATTTAAGACTTTCAGAAACCTACATGGACCATGACACCATATGCCAGGGGTGTCTGATCAAATCTGCAAAGGGCTGATGTGGCTGCAGGTTTTCATTCCAAACAAGCAGGAGCAGAACCTGATTCTACTTGTTTAATCAGTTAGTCTCAGTTTCCAACAACTGATCATTTGTGCTCCTGCTTTTTTGGAATGAAAACCTGCACAAAAACAGCAGCCATTTGCAAATAAAATTGGACACCATTGCCATATGCTATTGGGTTATATTGCAGGTCTAGCAGACTTTAATTACATGTTTTGGTTCTGTATTAAGCTAAGTGCACTTAGCTTAATACACTTTCTTGGATTCAATCTCAGCCCATGCTCATTTTTATTGAGTGCTCCACTGCCCCTCCATTGTCACTGGGGACTGGTAGGCCTAGGATCAGTGGTCCAGGTTTAGAGAAAAATGTTTTGATGCTTAACTAGCCTGAAATATGATGCAAGTGTATTTTGGCCAGCAAGGGAGATGGTTTGAGAGGAAAAACATTCTTCAAAGATCACACTTGGGCAGTTACAGAGTGCATTGTTGCACGCTGTGGTCTGTAAAATGCCATCTCCATGCCAACAAATTATGTAGAATGCTTGCCAGAAGAAAGCCACTGCTGTGGGAAAAAACAAACATAAGCACTTGGAGTTCATTGAACATAACTGAAACTTTGATTGCAACCAGGTTATTTAGTCAGGTGACAAGCATTTTGGCAACAAAACTAGCACTGGGTTTTATGTAAAAATCGAGTCTATCACTTATGAAAGTGTAGTCTCTTGGAAATGTTCAGAAAAATAAAACTAGCAGTGGTTCAAAGCAAAGGAAGAGCATCTTCTTAAGTGGTCATTCCTTATTCTCTGTTGTTAATGCAGTCAAAGATGGACACTTTCAGCATGCTTCCTCTTGACCAGGCATGGCAAACTGGATGCCTGCTGGGCCACAGCCTTGCACAGCTCTGATTATTGTTTTCTCTCATTTAATGGTCTCAAATTTGGTTATAAAGATCTTGCTAATTAACTGATGGGTTGAAACAGATGTGTTCAAAGGTTAGCAGAACTGTGGCCCATCAGAACTGGAATCTGACACACTAAGTGTATATACATGCACTTAATAATCTGATCATAGTCAGATTTCTGCAGTTATCTGATTATTCAAATGGTCATGTAAACAGCATACTCTGAGGTCTAGATATCCGATTAAGAAACCCTATAAAAAAAAGCTGGATTTTAGCTCAGTAATCAGATTTCTCAGCTCATGTATACTCTTACTCAGATTTGTTTTGGATTTCTCAGTCTTACGTTACATTTACATCATGTCTTCCTCTGTGAGTTTATTGGCTGGTTGCAAAGCAGAAATTTGATTATTGCCTGACTCATGCATACATTGTAGACCTGGAGTTTTCCCATTATCTCATTACCTAGTGCATGTAAACACTTTGATTGGATTACTAACAAAACCTGATGTTCTGCTGAATTTTTAAGTGCATCTAAAAGCACTCATTGTTGTTCATTTGGGTGCTCATCGGAAGGTTTTACATATTTAAATATGACTTCATTCTGTTTGGTGGTTATTGGAAGACATGCCCACCACATGAAAAAATAAAGCATGGAGATCCAGAGAATACATATCCTGCTGTTTCTTTGCTATGTTAAAAAAGCACAAAGGTGACATAAAAGTGCACCAAGGGCCATATTACAGAAAATTTGTAACTCTGAAAACTTATCTATTTACTCACCATGACAACGTCAGTTAGGACTGAATTTAGGACAGAAGCATTCACAGAACAATACTTCCTAAGTTCATAATCTTATCCTGTCTTCAGCACAGTATTACAGAAACATTCTAACAAGACAGTTTCCTAAATACTGTCCTAACTTTAAGACAACCCCAGAGGTGTTGTCTCTGGGGTTAATTATACTGAACTTCTGTTTTAACCATCTGTTTCTATCATTTTAGTGACAGACAGCATAGTTCAGTATAATTAGCATAATGGCATTACATTTATCTTCATTGAAAATGGTGCTTTGACTTATGTGTTTTTTCCAACAGTGTTTTAAAAAAAAGAAGACACATCTCCATCGTCCTCACTTAATGTTGATGAAAACTCATCAGACAAAATATTACAGTGATGGTAGTGAATAATGAGGAGACCTTTTTTCTTGGGTACAGACATGAGAGTTGAATATTGACTTTGATTGAGTAACTTAGAACAAAACTTTCTGTAATATGGCTCCAAGTTTTCATTTTCAACAATTCCCTGCCTCTACATACCTGATCCAGCTGATTAGGGAGTCCTTCAGAAACTGGATTGGGTGTGTTGGGGCAGAGAATACTGAGACTGTGCAGTGCTGTGGGTTGATTGGAGCAGGATTACAAACCACTAGTCTATTTTTAAACCACACAGTTTTAAATTATTCTATTCTGTATCACTTCTGTTCTGACTGTAGAATTTTTATTGTAAAAGCTAAACTTGTGCGTTAGTCCATTATACTAAGCCGCAGTTAAATGTATTGTTTTTAGTAGAGTTTGTAAGGCTTGATCCTAATGTTAGTTGTGTTCATAAATGAATCCAGACTTAATCCAGGCCCTTACTATACTGCAGCCCATGATGAGGGCTCTGTGCAGGTCACTGGAGTTCCTTCACACCAAACTGGCCAAACTGTGTCTTTATGGAGCTCAATATGTGCAAATAGGCATAGTCATGTGGGAACAGGAAAGGGCCTTCCCCAAACTGTTAACACAAAGTATAACACAAAACATATAACTGTCTAAAATGTCTTCGTATGCTGTAGCATGAACCTTACCCTTCACCGGACTTACATAGACCACATTTCCACTGCTCCAGAGTCCATTGGCGGTGTGTTTTACACCACTCCAGCTGACACTTGGAACTGTGCATATTGCATAATGAAGTTTGTCTACAGCTGCTCAGCGATGGAAAGCCATTTCATGAAGGTCTTAACACACAAGTCTTTGTGCTGTTGCTGGTTTCAGAGGCAGTTTGGAACTCTGTAGTAAGCAGTTCAACAAATTCTTCCATTTCATAATAATAGCACTTAAGAGTGCCACATTTAAAGTCACTGAGCTCTTCAGTACAACCCCCTTTTACAGCTATTGTTTGTCTATGGAGATTGTATGGCTATGTACTTGATTTTATATACCTATTTGCAATGGGTGTGGCTGTGACACCTGAACTGAATAATTAGGAGGGGTGTTTATATACTTTGGGCCATATAGTTTAGGAACACTTAACTGTATGTAAACAAGATTTATACATTATGTTTTATAATCTTATATATTAGAAATTAGATTATTGTTAGTGGAAATCAACACCAACTATGGCCCTCATTCGCCAATATCAAAACAATAAAGTTTTTTCTTAAATTTGGTCCTAAGAAAAAGTCTATGTCAGATGCATGACGTGTTCTTAAAGCACAGAATTGTTCGCACCTTTGTGCTCTTGGGTGTGCGTAGATTCTGTTCTTACCTAAGAACAAATCTCAAATAAGAAAACATTTTGAATGTCAGAATCTTCATGAAAACTGCATATGTGGATTTTAAGAAGAAATTCCTGCTTAAGAATGGTTGGTGAATAAGGCCCTATGTGACTATTTGAGAACTGAGAATTGAAGTCAAATGCAAACCTAATTGAAGAATAGCTTACATATTTAAAAAGAAGCAACATAGATGCAGTCTTGTGAGCATTGCTGTTGTGGTAATGTTGTTTTAATTGTGCCAAAAAACGCTAGTTGCTGTTGTCGGAAGAAAACCTTGTATCTCCAAAATGGTAACTTTACAGGAAAAGGAAAAAACCTACTTTACTTTTAATGTGAGTCAATGGAACCAGAATTTTTTTCAAGTAATTTTGCCGTTTCTTTTGGTCCATTCATCATTTACAATGATGATATATGTATGATATACAATGTAAAGGACAACAGACATTTTAAATTATGTCAAAAACTGTAAAACAACAAAAATGGAGATACGAGGTTTTCTTATGACAGCAGCGATATGTTAGTGGCTTCAGAAAATAAGATTGCTCTATGAAGTCCTGCTAATGTGCACTACATACAGATACCTTTTAAAACACTGAATTAAGGACTTCCGGTGACGTCATGATAGGAGTAGCAGCTTGATTTTCTGGCTGGGGGAAGAAACCCTTAAAAAACTAGCCATATCATTTTTCAAGTTGAGGTGTATTTAGAAGAGTAACTTTATAAAAGAAGGCAACAACACTCTTAACGTTGAGTATAAGTTGATATTGTAGTGTTTGAAGTACCCTGTGTGCTCCGTTTTGCAGGGGTTAGGAATGTTTAAATTAAGGGGCCCCCTGGTCCAAAGCCCCATAGGGAGTAGGCGTCTCTCTTTCTCCCTTCTTCTCTTAGTTCCAAATAGATGAGATCATTTTAAAAAGAACCATATGCTCTGTCTCCTGTTTCAACAACAAGAACCATATATAAGCAGCTGGAATATTCTGTTCGAGAGAGGACACTTAGAATTGGCACGGATCCTCTCTCAGGTACTTGATAGTGCTTGATTTGATACTGTTTTACTTTGTAATAAACATCTTATGCGAAGAACACAGTGTCAGCGGAGTTTTCCTTCATCATCTTCACATCATCGCTACTTGATAAACAACATTTTAGGCGTCACGAACAGGATTGCGGACGACAACATTTTTGGCGTCACAAACTTTGGACGTGTTGTGGCTGGCTGCATCGCCGACAGCCTTAGCGCACTTACTCCCGCTCCAGGCCGGCTATTCAGGTGAGCGCTGGTTTTTTCATTGAGGCTGTTGGGTGTTTGCTGTCTAGTTGCACCGTAAAGAATCTTGTGTGAGTGAGCCATGCTGTGTTTGGAGTGCTTCTCCGTTCTAAATTGGGGTTTATTGCGTTGTGCACGGCGCAATAAAAAGGGGGAGTATTAAAGAGAAAAGGGAAGCTGATGCAAAAGTGTAGAATAGCCTAATTAGTAACGATAAGGTGAGCTAAATAACACCATACGAGATTAATGAAGGTTGGGCCCTTATCATCTTAACGGTAAGATGTGTATATTAGTCACTGCGTGAAAGTTGGCTTAGAGAAGTAGTCAGATTAGGTTAAAAAGGGGGAAAAAGAAGTGAAAAGTAACAGCCCAGGGCACTGGGGAAAATAAGATTAAGGGGAAATGAGAGCACATCGCTCGTTGACCATGAAACCAGAGGATTCTGCCCCTCCAAGATCCATTATCGTCAGGTTTTCTGACTATAGAGTTAAGGAAACGATACTCCAACAAGCCTGGAAAAAACGAAGGGTGATATACCAAGAACAGAAGATCTTCTTCGATCAGGACTACACGCCGGATGTACAAAAGAAACACAAGCAGGTACGGGAGGTAATAAAGCAACTCAAAGAGAAGAAAGTGAAAGCCCAGTCGCCGTTCCCTGCCCAGCTAAAAGTCCATTTGGAATCCGGTGTGAAGACCTTTATGACCCTCGCGGACGCGGCCCCCACTCTTAAGGAGATGGGAATTCATGTCAAAGTGGATGATCGGGAGAATCTTCAGAGGGAACTATTGTGTAATTCCTCGGTTTTGGCATTGACGTCGAATAGAGCAGGTATATCAACGATGATGAACGCGGACTTGCAGTGTTTTTGTCCAAGGTGAAAAATGAACAGCAAACAGCTTTGAGATGTAAGTAGGTAGGCAAGAACTGTCAAATGGCGCTGGTTATAAACCAGGCTTATGTGTTTGCTGGCTTTGTTTTTATTGTAAATTTGGCTGGTTCATGTATATGAGGGAACCAAAAACAAACAAAAAAAACAATAAGTGCTTCCCTTCAGAAGATGTAGGCAAGATAATTTAATTTGGTTTTGTTTCATTGTAGCATATAGGCAACTTGAAACACAGCATATTTGCTGTTAGTTAGTTGCGGTAGCACTGCTTTTGTCTCCCCGGAGAGGCTATAGTCACAAGTCTCCGTCTTTACTGAAACTGGTTAGTACGATGTTCGTTAAACCAGTTGGGTGTTTGGAAGTCAGTTCTTATTTTTTCTTATGTATAAAGTTCTTTTTTCTTTTTTCTATTATGTTTGATGCTTGTTTCTACTATTCTAACAGATGTGCGGTCGTGAGTTGTGTCTCAAATACTTCACAGGTGCATTGTGTTGAAATGGAGGTTTGGATTGAGAACAAAAGTGTGGGATAATATTAACACTTTGCGATATTTACATGAATAACCTGACCATAGCCACCTATAATGTCCGTGGATTGAATCATCCTATTAAAAGGAAAAAATATATAGTCAGTTAAAGAAACTGCAATGCTCAGTTGCATTATTATAGGAAACACACTTGTCAGAGGGAGAACATAAAAAAATAAGAAGGGAATGGGTAAACCAAGTATATGGTGCTTCATTTGGTAAAAAAAGAGGAGTTGCAATTTTAATTAACAAGACACTGGCCTTCTCTTTAGAAAACGTTATTGAGGATAAATTGGGGAGGTTTGTCATGGTAGTAGGTACAATAGGGGAGGTGGAGGTGTCTATTATTAACTTGTATGCCCCATACGAATATGATCAGAATTTCTTTGAGGAAATTGCAAACATAATTGCTAACAACGCTAAGCGCATGATAGTAGTAGGGGGAGACTTTAATGCGGTACAAGATGGTAGATTAGATAGAATACCAGCAGAGGGAGGACCCAAAACACTCCTAAAGGGAAAGATTTCAGTTTTTTTTCCAATGTTCATATTAGTTATTCTAGGATAGACTTCTTCTGTCTCTCCCAACAACATATGTATAAAGTAATAGATTGCCATATCGAACCGTTAACACTAAGTGATCATGCCCCTGTCGTGTTGAGTATAGATTTAGGTAAAGAAAATTTTTTCAAATACTGGAGATTAAATGTTTCATTATTGACTAATACAGAAGTAGTGCAAGAGTTAAAACAGAATTTAAAAGAATATTTCGAGACAAATGATAATGGCGAGGTAACCCCATCAATCCTATGGGGGGGAGCTAAAGCTGTTATAAGGGGGAAAATGATCCAGATTGCATCAAGACTAAAAAAAATAAGACTGGAAGAGCAAATGAAACTAGAAAATAAAATAAAGCAATTAGAAATAGAACATAAAACTACAGGAGCGCACAACATCCTGTTAGAATTAAAAGAAACTAGGAAGGCCTTGGATACGCTCCTCACATATAAAGCTGAAGGAGCTTTAAGATTTTCCAAATAGAGATACTATGAGATGGCGAAGAGAACCAGCCGCTTGTTAGCTTTTCAACTTCGTAAAGCCCAGGCCAGTCGTGTGGTTACTAAGATTGTACATCCTGTATCTAAAAAAACAGTATCTCATCCAAAGGATATTGCGGACGCCTTTGCATCATTCTATAAAAATTTGTACGAAGAGCCTAAATCAAAAACAATTAGTGACCAATCTGAGGCCTTTCTTACTAGTTTACATCTACCTTCATTGTCAGAAGATGAAGCATTGCAAATGATATCAGACATTACACAAACTGAAATACGTGAAGCCATAAAAAATATAAAAAACAATAAATCTCCGGGCACAGATGGTCTCCCTGGGGAATTTTATAAATGCTTCATGGGATGATTTAGTACCAGTATTAACTAAAGTTTTTAATTACGCTCTCTCCAAAGGCGATCCACCAAATACATGGTCAGAGGCCACTGTATCAGTGATCCACAAAGAAGGGAAACATTCTGTGAGGGATATAGACCCATTAGTTTGTTGTGTAATGATCAAAAGCTACTGACCAATATTCTGGCAAAATGGATGCAAAAAATTATAGCAAAATTAATTAATCCTGATCAGACGGGATTTATCCCTGGGAGACAAGGAGTTAATAATATAAGGAGAACGCTAAATGTTATAACATGTGCCAAGAAAAATATGCAGAACTCTATGTTAATAAGTTTCAATGCTCAGAAAGCGTTCGATACTGTGAACTGGCAATTGTTGTATAACACGCTGGCTGCAATGGGATTCCATGCTGTGTTCGTGGAGTGGGTAAAGGTAATATATACTAATCCGAAGTCACGTGTTAGAGTGAATGGATGCTATTCAGATTTTTTCTCTTTGGAGAGGAGGGTCTGACAGGGAGACTGTCTTAGTCCTCTGCTCTTTGCGGTAAATATTGAACCTCTAGCAGCATTAATAAGACAAAACCATTGTATAAAGGGTGTAAAAGATGAAGGTCAAACAGAACACAAGATTTCACTCTATGCAGATGACATATTGACATATATCACTGACCCAGTTTCCTCAGTCCCTGCACTGATAAGAAACTTAAAAGAATATGGACAGCATTCAGGTTACCAAATTAACCAATCAAAGTCTGAGGCAATGATGTTGGTGGGGCACTGGCCAGCACAACTAAGTGGAAGATTCAATTTCCGTTGGTCGAATCAAGGGTTCAGATACCTAGGAATTGTCATAATTCCTGACATATCACAACTGTTTAAGGCCAACTATGGGAAACTGATGGACGTAATAAAAACTGACCTTAGAAGATGGGAAATTCCCCCCTTATCTTTAATAGGATGAGTGGAGACGATACGAATGAACATACTGCCAAGACTGCTTTTTCTGTTCCATTCTCCACCCATAGAATTCCCTGTTTCTACATTTAAAACAATCAATAAATGGTTATCTAAATTTATATGGCAGAACAAAAGACCTAGAATTAAATATAAAAGAATATTATGTTCAAAGGAAAATGGGGGTCTAGATTTACCTAACTTGAAAAAATATTACTGGGCGGCCCAGCTTAGATCAATGGTTGCCTGGATATCCCAAGATAAAGATGCCATGTGGGTGGAGATGGAACAGAGCGATTGCCCAAATATGCACTTAGATACAATCCCATTTATGAATCAAGATACATGGAGAGTAAATAAAATTAGCAATCAATGGGTAAAAAATACTTTAAAGATATGGTCAAATGTGAGAAAAAAACTTAGACGCCCCATGTCAATATCTAGAATGATGAAGATTGCACATAACAGCGATTTTCTTCAATCTCAGCTAGAAACAGGGTTTAAAAAATGGGAAGAAAAGGTTTAATCATGTATGGTCAGTTATTTGAAGGAGGAAACCTGATGTCCTTTGAGCAGATTCAACATAAATACAACCTTAAGGCCCATGACTTATTTAGATACCTGGAGCTGAGGCATTACGTAAAGACATGGGACAAATTATGTAATGCTCCATCCAATATAGAACACTTTTTTATGTTAACAATTAAAGGGACTATTAAAAAGAAGATTATATCACACATATATAAGATATTACAAGGAGAATTAGTGGATAACAGTTTGGACATTAAAGAAAAATGGGAATTGGAGATGAATACCATAATTTCTGATAAAAAGTAGGAATTATCATGCAGAGAGGGATTTAAAACAATTAGTAGCCCAATTTGGAAGGAATTTGAATGGAAAGTTAAGATGAGATTTTCAGGACTCCTCTTGTCACATCAAAATTCAGTGGCACCTCTGATTGGTGCTGGAGGAGCTGTGACCTGGTAGGGGACCATACACACGTAATTTGGGACTGTCCAAAGTTATCAGAATACTGGCAAAACATACAAAAAGAAATGAAAAATGCCTAAATATAGAGTTGCCATTAGAACCATCCTATTTTTTATTAGGAATATTACCAGAAAATGTAGAAAATAATAATCAGACATCATTACTGAGAGTCCTTCTTCTAATTGCTAAGGAGATGATTACGGTTTCCTGGCTGAGGCCGCAGCCCCCCACAGTAATGCAATGGAGGGAAAGGGTTAAGGATATTTACTATATGGAAAGTATAACTGCAAGATTACAATTGAGATCAGACGTATTCTTGACTAAATGATCCTCAGTAATTACATATTTGTTCTCAACTGATGTCATCTAAGTGAAACAATTCTTTCTGTATGTATGTGTATATATATATATATATATATATATATATATATATATATACATACATATTCTCCTTTCCTTTTTTTTTTCTCCTCATGTGAATGTGCTTTACTATAAAACATATCTATCTGCTTCGTTTATGTTCATGGAAGAATTTGGTTATTTATCCCTGAGGTATTGTTTATGGACAATGAGAGGATGCCAAAATTCATGGACTGCCCCCAAGATATACACCTCTGAGCCCTGTGTGGTTTTGATGATATAACTGTACTGTACGATTGCACTTGATAAAAAGGTAATAAAAAGAAGTTCAAAAAAAAAAACACTGAATTAAAACACTGTATTTTGTGTCTTAGTATTTTCATACTTTTGTTATTCACACCCCATAACGTACAATTTTTAAATATAGGTATGACTATCTTATGCCATATTATGCACTGAATGGCTATTTAATTTAATACACCTCCCTGTATCTACACTCATTGTTGATTTTATCAGCCCCACTTACCATATAGGTGCACTTTGTAGTCCATCTGTTTCTATGCATACTTTGTGAGCCCCTTTTTTACTCTGTTCTTCAATGGTCAGGACCACCACAGCGCAGGTGTTATTTGGATGCTGGATCATTCTCAGCACCGCACTGCACATCAACACTGATGTGGTGGTGGAGTGTTAGTGTGTGTTGTGCTGGTATAAGTGGATCAGACACAGCAGTGCTGCTGGAGTTTTTAGACAATAAGTGTGTTTACATGCACACCAATAATACGATCATCATTGGATTTCAGCAGTTATCTGATTGTTCAGTTGGTCTTGTAAACAGCATACTCTGATTTCTTAGACCGACTTAAGGCTGTTTTTGAATTTCTAACATTGCGATTAAGAAAATTTTTCACTGCATGTATACCCTTACAACAAGTGTCCAACAGAGCCCATGCAAGATGGCAACAAAACACTTCTGGAGTGATGCCGAAACCAACTACACGCCTGACGAAATTAAGAATTTCAATGTTCTTCATTTTTAGAGGGTGCATATTCATTTTTTCCACTAAAGTGATTCAGTGTTTAAAAAAGCAGCAGCATGACTTTGAGTTTTAGGTTACATTTACATCATGTCTTTTTCTGTGAGTTTTGTGGATTGTAAAACATAAATTTGATTACTGTCTGAGTCATGTAGACCCAGAGTTTCCCATTAACTGATCACTGAAGTGCATGCAAACGTTTTCTGCAATTATCAGATTATTAAGTGCATGTAAATGCATCCACTGTGTACACTTATTGTCCACTCTATTAGACACCTTGTTGGTCCACCTTGTCGATGTAAAGTCATCTTTTGCCGCACAGTTTGTTTTAGTCATCCTCTAGTCCTTCATTCGTGATCACAGGATGCTGCCCACAGGATGCTGTTGGATATTTCTGTTTGGTGGACCATTCTCAGTCCAGCAGGTTAAAAACTTCGGCAGCACTGTTGTGTCTTATCCACTAGTACCAGTAACATACACTAACATGCCACCACCACTTCAATGTTACTGCAGTGCTGAGATTGATGCACCAGCCAAATAATATCTGCCCTGTGGTGGTACTGTGGGGGTCCTGACCATTGAAGAACAGAATGAAAGGGGGCTAAAAAAGTATGCAGAGAAACAGAAGGACTACAGTCTGTAATTGTAAAACTACAAAGTGCACCTATATGGTAAATGGAGCTGATAAAATGGACAAGTATGTGTAGATACAAGGAGGTGTACTTAATGAAGTGGCTGGTTAGTGTATATAATCCATATCTGATAATATACCTGTATTTTCTAAGGGAAAAACAACAGGTTGTCTATTCCAGGCTCTTGCCTAAAACTTAAGCTGGAGGATCCTCCTCGTCTCCACTTCTTTACGTCCTTTCCTTCTTTTTTTCTTTTTTTTTTTGCACTTTTTTTCCTTTTCTGGCTGCTCTCTTAACTTAGTTAGTTAAGCCTCATCAACTACTTTTATTGATTACCACTGTAATACATTATTACATTTAGTGTAATAAAAGTGAAATAAAGATAGAGAACAGCCTTTTGAACAATACAGCTAAGTACTGTAAACTAGCGTTTTTGCTAGTTTGGACCATGCCTTCAACATATAGTTACAGTATAAGAAGAGACTGTATAATTGTAAGGATAAGGATAAGATAGAACTCTGAGAAACGGGGCTGAAATTCTGAGCAACTATTGCTTTAAGCTAGAAGGAGATGGGGTGGTGGTGAAGTACAAAAAAAAAGGAAAGTAGAGACAGAAATTAAGAGGACAGTAGACTGGAAGGAGCTGAAGCTGCAGATATGGTCTTCCTCACCAACTTTAGTTTTTTCACTATAAAAAAAAAAGAAATACTGCACTGTCCAAATATTTTATTGAGTAAAGATTCCACTGCCTATTTATGATCTAGAATTAAAGAAATATTTTCCATTTTAAATGTTAACATCAAACTGTCATAAACATTTTTAGTAACGTAAATACATTCCAGTTCTAAACACAAGTGTATCCAAAAGGACAGGGCTTAATCTGAGAGTACTGTAGAAATGAATCACAAAATGCTAAACAGATTGAGTTATTTTGATAAGGCAATTCATATACACATACATATGAAGTTCTAAAAATAAATTAAAAGAATACGCAGGTAATGTGTCTGGAAAAATTCATGCACATAAAAATTTACAGCATACAGAAGCCCCAAAATTACCGTATTTTGTCAAAAATACATCAGGAAATAGTCCAACTGTTAAAGAACAACGTTCCTCAACAAGCATATGCAAGGATTTTAAGAATTTCACCCTCTACCACCCTCTGTGCCTAATATTATCAGATTCAGAGAATGTAGATTCATTATAAGATTCAGAGAATGCATAAAAAGCAAGGCTAAAAACCACAAATGAATGCTTGTGACCGTCAATCCCGCAATCCCGCCAATTCCACAGTGGAAGTCATCAATGTCAGCAACGTCCAGAAATTCTGCCACTTTCTCTATATTCAAGCTCATCTGAAATGGACTGATGCACAGTGGAAATGTTGTGGTCTGATGACTCAACCTTTTCTCTGGGCCAGTGAAGTAAAGAACCTTCCAGATTGTTACCAGTGTAATATTCAAAAGCCATGGTATGTCGGTATATTATGGTGTATGTTATGTATCTTTTTCAGGGACTTCCATGCCTATATAAACATGGTGCATTATAAAGTGCAAAATATGACAACAAAGGCCACATATAAGCCCCCATAGAGCAGCTAAAGACTTAGTAAACTGAAGAATGACAAACAAGTCTGCTTTCAAAATCGGATCTATTTGTGTCTTCAGTCCCCAAACATTAACTAAATGCTGTTAAAAGGAAAGGTGATGTAACACAGTAGTAAACGTGCTCCTGTCCCAACATTTTTTGAATATGTTGCAGCCATCATTTTTGGAATTGAAAAAAACAATGTTGTGTTTTGTTTTCAATTGAATACAAATCAAACAAATTTTAAATCACTGCTTTCTTTTTTGAAATTGGGTTAGTAAATTGAATTTAGTTATTTAAAAGTTGTCAGAATAGAAAGCATACTGGATGTCACATTAAATATAGCTGAAGAAAAGGGCAGTATTACCAAAGAGATCATTTATTGTCACTGATTTTCTATGTGTTCAAATAAACATAAAATGCTGTGTTAGATCATGTAAACAAACCCAGTAAGGATAAAAAGGCATGCCATAGATTTTTATACCTGATCCTGTAAGAATTGCTGATTGAAGTTTAATGGTTTCCTGCAGCAGTCAAAAGATGAATGGTATTAGACATTTTCATGATCTTGGGTAGTCTTCAAATCTCTCTCTGTAGAATCTGGGACGTTTGAGACAAAAACTTCAGTTAGATATTCTTGTAAGTGTAGAAGTATTTAATAAAATTTTGAAGAGATGAAATAAGTGAGCATATAAGTGTTTACAATGCAGTATCTTTGGTGTGAAATAATTTAATGAAATTCAGAAATATGGTTTTCTGAGCATATCTTGGATATCATCAGTACTTTAAGAACACTGAGCAACTAGATGTTTCACTAAAAGATGCTATAAATAGTCCTAGTTAACTGGATTAAGTGCAGCACAAATTGTGAAATGTTGACAAAAATCATTATAGTCATCATAGTTTTTGATAGTATTTTTTGTAATATGGGATCTTTTTTGGTCTCTTCCAACTTATCAAACTTCAGAAAAAAGAAATATCATGATGCATATCATGTGCCAGAAAATGTCAGAAAATGAAGTTTTGTGAAATAGTATTTTTGCCATATTACCCACGCCTATCTTGTAGTTCATTCCACTATGTTCATTTTCTTTTGTGATCAATGGGGAAATGACTTAAAACTGGAGAAGCTGGCAAACTTTGAATTGCCAAACCAATAATGAAATAAACTCTGACCACAAAAGAATGAGTCAAAGAACAAAGAGGTATAATCTTTAAATTTGATGAACACTTGAACACGGTGTCATTTTGTAGCAGCATGGTTTTTTCTGCATTGGGTTGTGCATTGCACTCCAGTATGCGTCTACATCCAATTGACAGTCTGGATTGGCCTGAAGTGGGCTGTAGTTACAAGAAAGCTCTCAGCCATCACACATCTGAAGCAGTGCTAGACCTGGTGGAGTACACACGTAAAATTAAGGTTCCTGAATGCTTCTTGTATAGATTTAGGAATTAGTACAGAACAGTTGTCACCATCCCTGTTCCTGTCCCTGTTTGTTCCAATTACAATCAGCGACACTGACTCCAGCTTATTAACTTCTTCAGAATTGCTTGATTGGCTGGATCTGCTGCATTAGGGCTTGGTATAGGGGAGGGGCATAATGTTAGATGCCGGATAGAACTAAATTCTGCAGGAAAGAAGATCTCCAGGAGGAGGGTTGGTGAGCACTGGTATAGAACCTCTGCATTATGGGGAAGGTCTTTCAACTTCAACAAAAATGGTTCTTTGAAAGAATGGTTTGGCAAAAAAACTAATTTACACAATTGTCAACTTATTCCAGATGTCCTCGCTCAGCCAAGACATTTTAAGGTGCTAACAATTGTTAATTGCTAACAAGCACTAGAAGTCAGTAGTCACTCAAATCTTTTCTGTAAACACACCCTCTAAACATTTCTCAACCAGCTCAAACTGCCTTTAGCTTGTGTTGTCAAAATGGCTCCCCGCAGCCTTCAACTGTGTGGTGAAGTTTTTTTTTTTGAAGTCATACTGTGTTTTGAACCATGTCAACAAATCTGCACTGCCTTAATGAAGACCTGGATGAAGTTTGAGCAGGTTGCGCTAAGTCCTGGGCATGAATGAAATGATCTGTGCGACTATTGACTTGGCAATGTTAGGCTCGTAGGTCCAGTGCTAAACTACAGAAGTAAAAATTCTTGGTCTTAACTGATTGACAACATCTGGGCTAAGTGGAAACATTTCATTTTCACCAATACATTCTGTTAAAGAACCACATATTCATCATATTCAAAAGGTTGGGTGCCCTTGGTAAAATTATATGTTTTGTTTATTTTCTAAGTTAACATATCCTCTACATGGAACATAATTCTGCACATTTTAATGTACAATTACTGTTAATTTACTCAATTTAACATAATGGAAAAAAGAACATAAAATGTGTTCAAATCAGTTTGTTCCCAACAAACATGACCATTTGTATTCAAACTTTTGCATATGACTATATATGCAGGTAATGTATGGGCTGGCAAGGCAGACGAGGAGACGGGGTACAAGTGCAAGTGTCTTATTTAAGTCTTTATGTGGAGCATCCAGTTGACAAGCAGGCCAATAAAAAGTACAGGGATCCATGGAGAAACACAAACATGGTAACACAGGAAACTAAGATGAACATAAACAGCATAAGAAAACAATGAAATTCAAAGGCTAGACTCATACAAAGAAAACACAAGCAGGGAACCAAGAACAGTTTGAACACAAACATCAATCTAGAGCATTCAACACGGCTGGCTGAGGAACAAAGGGAACAAAAGGCTATATGTACCAACACAGGAGACTAATGAGAGGGCGGGGCTAGAAACAAGGAACAGGTGAGAGCTGAAGACAGGGCAGGACAGGGGAGGAGCTAACACAAAAATGACAAAAAAGCACGTCACAGGGAAACAAGAAAACAAAGGCTGAAACAGAGAAAGACAAGGACAGAGCAAGACAGGATGTTATACTATGTGGCCAAAAGTACCAGTATTACCCGCACTGCTGTCTTTACTGTCTCTCACAAATAATATGATGGTAATTACACTAACTTTTTAGAGAAAAAGTTGTTAAGTGTTGGGCATTCTAATTGAACCAGATAGCTACCATAAAATGCATGTTGAATATGAAAAAAGAGAACTTGTCAGTTATGATTTCCATAATCATATAATTGGTAATGATGTTTAATGACAATACTCTCAGATTATAAAGCATAAGGTATAAATTTGGCTTACATACTGTTAATTGTTAATTATACTATATGGCCAAAAAGAATTCAGGTGTTATAGCCACAACCATTGCTAACAGGTGTATAAAATCAAGCATATAACCATGCAATCTCCATAGACAAACATTGGCAGTAGAAAGGATCATACTGAGGAGCTCAGTGACGTTAAATATCATAGAATGCCACCTTTGCCACAAGTCAGTTTGTGAAATTTCTGTCCTACTCGATCTGCCCTGGCCAACTGTAGGTGCTATCATTGTAAAATGGAAGCGCCTATGAGCAACAACAGCTCAGCTATGAAGCAGTAGACCAAACAAACTCACAGAGCTGGGCCGTCCAGTGCTAAAGAGTGCAGCGTGTAAAAATCACCTATCCTCTGTTGCATCATTCACTACAGAGTTTCAAACTGCCTCTGGAGGCCACACCAACACAAGAACTGTGCGTGGAGAGCTTCATGAAATTAGTTTCTATGGTTAAGCAGCTGCACACAAGCCTAAGATTAGTGCAATGTTAAGCATTAGTTGGAGTTGTGTAAAGCACACTGCCACTGGGCTCTGGAGCAGTGTAAACATGTTTTCTTGGGAGATGAATCACATTTCTCTACCTAGAAGTCTGCTGGATGAATCTGGGTTTGGTGGCTGCTAGGCGAACACTACCTTCCAGAATGCACAATTCCAACAGTAAAGTTTGGTGGAGGAGGGATAATGGTCTGGGGCTGTTTTTCAGGTTTTTGGCCCTTAGTTCTAATGAAAGGTAATATTAATGCTGTATAAATGTGCCCCTGAGCACAAAGCAAGGTCCATAAATACATGGGTTGAGAAGTCTGGTGTGGAGGAACTCCAGTGACCTGAACAGAGCCCTGATCTCAACCCCACTGAACACTTTTGTGATAAATAGGAACATTGATTTCGAGCCAGACGTTCTTGTCCAACATCAGTGTCTGACCTCACAAATACTCCTTTGACATTATAGGCACAAATTCCCACAGACACACTCTGAAATCTTGTGGAAAGCCTTCCCAGATACGCAGAGGCTGTTACGGCTACAAAGGAATGGCTCAGACAAGCTCATATACGTGTGGTAGTCAGGTGTCCACATACCTTTGGCCATGGAGTGCATATTCTAAAAGGAAACAAAAAGTTTTTAGGTGGCATTATCATATATGTAAGCTGCAACATGCGTCTGCGCATTCACATAAGGATATTACACTGCCAGGTCTATATTTTAATGTGTTCGATTAAAACAGGTCAGGATAAACTGTAAATGCCATTAAAGCTTAGCAGTGCTCCTCTAGGAAGATACCAACAGTCTGGTGTTTTGGATGGGCCACAGTAGTGACACAGACTTGCTGCATGTATGCAGTCACTAACTCGTGCAAGCTTACATTTTTGATTTGAACACAGTTTTCTTGAAAATGCAACAAAATAACCATTTTTACTTAACTTGAGCCAATATTTAAGCTTCTTACTGTAGATTTACATGAAGCATTGCTTAGAATGGGCGCCATTTATCAATACGTACAAGATTCAAATTTGATCGCAAAGTGCGCATTCCTTGTAAGATCAGTGACTACTGTAGAATACTGAGTCTAAATGCTTCTCTAATAAGATATGAGTGCTATTGTTTGATAATTAACAATAAACTGCAACATTTTTCCATGAAATGCATTCAGTGTAGGGTGGATTTGTTGTCAAGTAAGTTTGTTCTGACCGAACATCTAAATTAGTAGTTTCAATTGTTTTTTAATTTTTTTAATGGACCACCTAAAGCATAATTTACACTGATGTTAATGTAAATTTGACTGTTTAATTTTTTAATGTTTTTTCTTTGTTTTTTTTAGCAGGGATGATAACTTTTAGGAGCAACAACAACATGCCAGGCTAATTATTGTGAAAACGACTTTTATTGTTGAATTTGGAGAGAAAGAATCAAATTTTGTAGAAGCTAGACAAACTAGCCACAGTACATCTACAGAGAACATGCATACAGTTATTATAACAAATTGGAACCAGAAAAAATATGAGTGTTCTCATAGTTTAAGGAACTCATCATCTTAGTAATAGTGAAATTTGGATGTCCTAGAAATGTAGACGTCCATCCTCACACATAAGGCTATATCAAGTTTATTTAAATTGCCCTTAATGTTGAGCATCTAAATGTCAGACAAATGAGACAGGCTTCTGTGTTGCACTCCACCCAGATGCTCAACTTTAAGGGGAATTTCTCAGGTTTTTCAACCAATTCTGATGAAATTAATGAGATGTAAACAGTCATTTAGAGTAGTTGCATATGAAATATTGAGTTATAGAGAAACTTACAGCGTGAACATTGTTCACATTTGTGCTGATTGGAACCAGATGGCTAAAGCATTTAATGTCTCTATGAGCTACGTAACAGAGAGTTATTACACAAAATTACTACAAATACACTGCCTGATGCTGGAGACATTTTACTGATAGTTTTAATATAAATTTTTGGTTTAAAATTATTTTTTTAAATCAATTCATAACATAGAAGTACATGCAGGACATTCTAAGGCAAAACAGTCCCAAAGCAAACTTGTTTTTTCAGATTGACCACAATTTTACCATCATCAACATTACATGTAAAACTCAGAAGAAGTGAACACTACTGGTTCACTGGTGGTTTTGGATAATAAATAAAATGGCTTTATTTGTGTTGTAGACATGGCAACCCCTGGTTCCTATCACCACCGCTGTAAAGAAATTCAGAGTTGGTAAGTTTCTCTTAATTGCATTTCACATCAAACAGCTCTGGATTACTTGAATTTTTAAAAAATGTGTGGAATTCCTTTGTAAGTACATTTATCTTGTGCAGTGTCCACTCATACAAGGAGCTGTATTAAGTCCAGCATCACTGGATTTACCTGGCAAACTCAGAGACCTGAATGGCACAAAGGTGATTTGAGGTAATTGGAAACACAAAACAGTTTGTTGTTAATTATTAACGATTCTGAATGCACGTTACTTATTGGGGTACTTAAGTACCCCAATAGCACAAGTCTGAATATAGATGAAATTTTCCTACACATCTATTGATTTTGAACTGAAGCATCCACCTTAAGTGGCCCTCTCTGAATGCAGGCCTTAGTGCACACATTTTAGTGAAACTCCTTCAGGAAATGGCCCTCTTTCCTGGATCACTCATACTGTGTCATCTTTTCTATGGCATTCTTCTTACCAGAGTCCTGTAGACAGTATCATCTTCAAATTTCTTTCTGGCAAAGTTAGAAGACAGCTCAATCCTTAGCTTCCAACTCACAAAAAAAAGTTACAAATGTGTCTTTTCTTTGTTTCTTTGGTCTCACGGGCATTCATAGTTGGGCAGCTAAAAACACTACTTGCCCTCAGGAAGCACTTTAGTTATTCCTTTGATGTCCAAGGAATGGCTGAGCAGATGGTTCATAGTTATACATTTGCCCATGTGATTGTCCTTATGATATCAGAGAGACTACTGCTTTTCCTGCCAAGCTGGCAATCATCCATCTGCCAATGCCCACTAACAATTCTAGCTTAAAGCAGCATTATGCAGGAACTGGTATTTTTGCACTTTGGTTCCTCCACAGTTGCAGCTTTTACAGCACTGTTGAAAATACAAATCACAGGGTGAGGCCCTCCATGTACACATGCGTTTGTTGATTAGCTGAGGGACTCCGCTTTGCGTGCACGCATGTCATGCAGACATATGGACGCTACAGATTACACACGCTATTACTATGTTTCTATGTGTAAACAATGGAAATCATAGCGTACATGTGCCTGTGTGAAACGCATGCATGGAAAAGGAAGTCGAATTCTGCAGGGGACCCTTTTGGTGAAATGCCTGTGCCTTTACTCCTTCTTCTAACTAAGCGTCTGCGTTAGCGTTAGGTGGCAGTATATTTAAGATATCAATAAATTTTAGGTGCCAGTGAATTTAAGGTGGCAGTGTATTTATGGTATCAGTATATTCAATTAAGAATGTATTATGTATTACATATTTAGGGTATAGGTGGCAGTGAAATTGTTCTGATTACATTTAAGGTGGCAGTGGATTTAAAGTAGCAGTTTAAGGTAGAACCTTAAGAGCAACACATTACCATCCACTAGAGCTGGGCGATATGGCCAAAAATGTTATCACGACAAACAAAATTCATATCGTTCGTTATCGATACATATCACGATAAATGTCAAATCATTATTTCTTTCAAGTTTGAAGGCTGATTTTTGCTCCTGGGTGGTTAATTGCTGTTTTAAATTATCCTTTATGTTCAGAACATGACACACAACAGTGGAACATTTCACAAATCTGTCATGGGAGAGTGGGAGAAAGTGTCTGGTGAGCTGTTTTTACCAGCTGGAAAAGCATGGTTATTTTTGTAATAGTCATAATTTAAGAAAGAAAACAGATTATTTTTGCTTGGCTACCCCGCTACAAATGATATCACAGTATTCAAACACCAGCTAGCGACGACTGGATTTCTCTATACCATCGTAGTAGTTTAATGGGTGAACCTCAATATATCTAACACCAGACAAACGGAGTCCTCCTTTTAGGTACGTTTAAACTGAAAGCGGTGCTTTTGTGTCGTGTTTAATCTACAGTATAATCAATTCTCCGTGCTGTATGAGTGAGCCAGCTGCTAAAAACAGCTAGCTTGGAAAGACAGTGCTCTCCCGCTCTCCAATGCCTCACAGCTTCCTCAGTTTACTTTCGTTTAAATCAGGGCTGTAACTCACATGAACTCACTTCTTTCTTTCACTTTCGTTGCTTGGGAATGCACTCATACTAAATTATGACTATCCGAGTGCTGTAACAGCGCTGTCGTTGTGAGGATTGTGATTGTGATTTAACGCTGCTAAAGCTTGTTAGGATGTACAGAAAGAGGTGAGTTCACTGTAGGACAGTACAGTTACACCACTTATCTCGTCACTTACACTCGGTCACAGGAGAACAGATCGCCGGTCGCTCCACTCAAACAGGGAACGTATAACTCCGCGTTTCAGCCGTTGCAAAAGACTCATCTTACTCGTGGCAGAGTAGTGTCGCTTTCCTTGCAGTAGAAAACGCCACCAAGGCTTTCGCTAGAACGTGGAAGTGCAAGAATCGTGTATTATATCGAACATTTATCAAACATGTCGTATTGCTCTATCAGGGAAAAGTTATATCGCGATAATTATTGTTATCGTTTTATCGCCCAGCCCTACCATCCACCTTGGATACTGTAGCAACTGCCTAACAACATCTAAGCAACACTTTAACAACCATCAACATCTTCCACTGTTGTAACGTTTTAGAGTAATTAACAGGCTTTTTCAAGCCAACTTAAAGCTCATTCACAAACTTTCCCTTTCTAGTTATTATTATTTTTATTCTGTGCTCAAAATTTAAACAGTTGCTCCTCCAACAGTTTTTGATGTAGAACCACGGACCTTTGCAGAATCGTAGATCCCATACTGGAATAGTGTTCTTGTGCTTTTTGGACCGATCCGACGTACAGTTTTAATACAGCAGACAATTAACGGCCAATTTTTTTCCCCATAGAAAATGAATGGCGGAATGGTCAGGCATTCAAATGTAACTTCCACAAGTGATGTCAAAATGCACATCTGTCACAAAGACACTCATACACAGTACACACAGATTGCCCACTTACTGCCGAATGCACAGCAATAACCGCAAAAATAATGGATTTGTGGTGGCACTGGATTTAATGTGGTACTGGATTTAAGGAGGTATTGCATTTAAGGAAGCAGTAGATTTAAGGTAACAGTGGCTTTAAGGGAGCAGTTAATTTAAGGTATCAGTGGATTTAAGGAGGCATTGGGTTTAAGGAAGGACTGGATTTGGCAACCACCTAGGCAACACCTTACCAACTATCTTGGATACCATAGCAACCACCTAGCGACAACTAAGCAACACTTTAGTAATCATCAAGAGTCCTCCACAATTTTAATGTTTTACTGTAATTAGCTGTTTTTTAAATTAAAGTTTGTTCACACAATTTTGCCTTTTCCCTTTTACAAGCATCTCTGGTGGGCGTAAATGGCATTGCACTCCTCAATCAGGATGCATGCTCCTGGGAATCTCTCCAGTAGCTGCAGAAGCTGTTTTCTCTATTTCAGCAATAATCCAGTTGCCTGTGGCATGAGAATAGCCAGATGAATGGGTAGTAGGAATGCGCATTTATCCCTAGCTGTTTAAAATTGAGTCAGGAGGCCTGACAATCTTGTTATACCAAAAACATGACTGCACAATAGTAGCAGGTATTTCTCCACAGCAGATAGTTTTGGGCCGTAGGAAGCAAGCATTACGGCCACTGAGTGCTGATTCATCAGAAAGCTGATCAGCTCAGTGGCTAAGCCAAACTGTATACAAATAGAACAAATAGAACAAATAGACAAACGTAAAATAAAAACACTTCAAATGTTGTTAACTAATTAAATAATTACTATTATTGTATTCATTACATAATAATATTATGTAAATGTATTTAATGCCATTTTAAATCATATTAATATTAGTAATAGTAGTAGTAGTAGTAGTATAGCAACAATAATATAAAAAATTTCAAGAAAGCACTATATCGGAGGGGACTTCTTACCTCAATCATCTAACATATTTTTTTACTTTCCAAATGTCTTTCCTTTCTCCCCAGCCCCCCATAGTTTTATATTTTTACAACTTTTATTGTACAACTTAATACAAATTCACATATCACACATGCACACACACACACACACACACACACACTCACATTTTCTAAGCCACTTATCCTTCTGTGTGGAGCTATCATGCTCTATCATACTCTATGATGCACAAAAAAGATTCCAAAGCTGATATGTTTTGTCCTACTTATATTTTCTATTTAATTTCACTGGATAATCTGAATTAATGTGAGGTTGTTATGGAATGGAGATATAAACATTACTACATTTGTCCTCCTGCACACTGAAATGATGTTGCATGAAAGTAAGTCTATTATTAAACTCTATTATATAATAGCACCAGCTACTCCTAATGCACTTTACTACAGCCAAACAACTTAACTACTACACTTGACAGCTTACTGGTTTGTTTGGGCTGTTTTTGTGTACTTGCCAGTCTTGATGATGATGTCAGTGTTAGCTCTTTAAATTTGTACTTTGGCTCCTTATTGAACTCGCAATTCAGAGGATCTAGTGACACAGGTTTGGAACTATTTGGTTAACCATGGGGTGTGATAGCAGCGATTGTTGAAAATCCCATTTATTTTTGCTATAGAGAAAGCCAGCTTAGAGCTGAAGTTTCTAACATGGGCATGACGTCAAGTACAGAATGACACGACTCCAGACCTCTGTGGGTGGGAGATATAGACCTGTTCCACTTACAATTCCCGCACATTCACCACCACGCTTCCCATATGCGTGTCCATCAGATATCCTCTCTTTGTAGTACTTTCCATGTCTTGGTCATGAATTTATTATTATCAGTTTGCTTTTCTTGCTGTGAATTACTCTTTTTAAATTAATTTCCAGCCCAAATGGCCATTTAATAAATGTTATTTACTTTTTTGTGAGATATTTCTGAGGAAATTCGACATAAAATAATCCACTTGCATAAGGAAAAGAAAAGTGAAATAAAAAATAAGTGGATGCAGAGAAACTCCTAACAGCAATACAAGACCTGGTAGACCACCAAAATGTTTTTTTTTATACTAAATTTGATCCATGACATCTGTCTAATGGAAAAACTGTTTATAAACTATTTATAACACCCAAAATCAACACAATTGATCTGGAACAACTAAAATCTAAAGTGCATGTGTGTACATTTTGTAAAAATGGCTTACATAAGTCATTATATGTGTTTCTAAAACCTGACAAATACCTGTCCAGCTCAAAGTCTTATTCTTGCTCCTTGACATTGCCACACCTTATTTTCATGCAACCTAATGCCATCGATTAAATGCCCAGCAGTGTTAGCTTGCATGTAGGATGTACTTAGCAATAATTTTATTCGACTCCTTAATATAATTAAAGCTGTGATGTTCCCAAACTGGGCATAGTTAGCTAGCAGAATGACAAATTTTGTCCATTTTGTGACCAACAAAACTTTACACACTAACAAAACATTACACACTGATTTTCAGATTTTGGGACACATTTACTTCAAAACAATGGAATCTAACTGCTCACCATGTGGTCATGAAGGACAAGGATGCAGTCTCACTTCCTGCTCTAAAATGCTGTGGTGTGGCTAAAATAAGGCCCTGCCCATGGACTAAAACTCTTTGTGTTCCCGTAGTGACATGAAAATGTGGGACATAATTTAAAAAAAAAAAGTTTTTTAATTTTTAAATTGAACTCATCATAAACCTCAATCTTTCAAATTCATTTTAAAAAGAAATTAAAACCATCTATTTTTGTAGCTTATGTTAAAGAAGAATTTCAATTCAAAATTTCTACATAATTAAATGATTACATGTAAACAAAATCAAGAGTTTTAAGAGTGGTTTGGTGTAAAATGCACTGCTCTAGAGAAACTGAGTCAGAATTACTCACAGTTGTGGTGACAGAAACTAGACGTCCACATCTAAAAGCTCTTTCACAGTTATTACATGAAATGGTTATGAATACGCCACCTGATGTCTAAAACATTGTCTCACAATAGTTTTGAGAAAAGATTTTTGTCTAAAATCTAGAGTGTTATAAGGCACTTTTTTCTTTTCAGATTTACCACTATTTTACCATCATCAGTATTATATATAAAATCTCAGAAGGCATGTAGGTTCGCTGGAGGTTTTGGACAGTATATAAAATATTATATAATATTATATTTGTGTTGTAGACATGCCAACCCCTGGTTCCTATCATCACCACTGTAAAGAAATCTGAATCAGAAAGTTTCCCCACGATGAGCCACTTCACATCAAACTACTCTGAATCACTGTGTTTAAATCTCATCCACTGAATTATGCAGAATTTTTTAAAAAATTGGTGGAATTCCTCTTTAATTCGAAATGGTCACATCTAAGCAGAGCCACCATTCAAAAAATTGGAATCTCTTGTTATACTAATAATTATTATCCAATAATTACTTAAAGCCACAATATTTGATGTTTTTCCTTACAAACTTTCTTTTTTTTTTGGAAATACATGCAAAATTTTATGCCTGCCCATTTACTCTCTACTCTCTATACTGTGATAGGCACTGGCTTTTGACATTTACACTGGTAACAGTCTGGGTGGTCCTTTCTTCTTTGGCCTCGAAGCAATGTTGATAAAGTCGATCATGTTATATTTTGTGTTTGTACTGCTTGAAATTATATACAAGTCAAGGTATATTTATAAGACACCGCTTTCTGTTTTTATTTGCATTTTATTACTGTCCCAATGATTTTTGGAATTGGGTTTGTAATTTTTTTCCATATGTTAAATTCAGCAAATGCACAGTAATTTCAGCCAAGATTTTGGGCCATCAACCCAGCACAACCAGACACACTAACAACTTTTTCGCCAGAGCTGTACCACTCATTAAACACAGCTATTAACCTCACACTTTCAACTTAAACTAAACCAAACAAACCACCTTATTGTATTAGAGTAACTTCTCTGTAACGTAATGCTTATGTTTTAAAACTGTACAGATATTACATTTTTACAAACGTTCACATCATTTTGTAATATTCTGTATGCAATTGGTTTTTATAGTATATTTTATAGTATATATCAACTCAGACTTGCATATGTACAGACATTCATATCTGCATATGTACAGATATCCACACATCTCTTTAGCTCCATTCCCATGGCTCTTTTTACTCTTTATTCCTTATTCCATTTATTGTATGTTAGGTGTCATGCCTGTGTGCACTTACCAAGACAAATTCCTTGTATGTGCAACATACTTTGGAAAAATAAAGTGATTCTGATTCTAGTTCACTGAAATTAGCAGAAAAATCCTATGTTTTATATTATTATTTTATATTATATAATATTTTTGCTCTCTGTAGAGAATGTTACCTTATTTTTTACAGATGCTGAAGTAGCAGTTCAAATCCCCATCCCTAGCAGTCACCAAATAATTTATAGTACTTGAACCTAAGTATACCCATACCTTGAACCTAAGTATAGAACCTAAATTGTCTTGAGTAATAATAGTAATAATAGTAAGTGTAGAGGGCAAGAGGTCAAAATTAATAACATTGTCTAGGCTTAAAAGATGCATGTATGCTTAGACATATAGGTATATATCAGGATAACCAGTGAGAGGAATAATGTCATGTTAAGGGAGTCAAGAATTATCTCTGTTTATCTGGGAGGCAGGGAAAACATCATATCATTTTGTTGCTCTGGTTCCACTGTTTTAAAAAGGCTTGGACAGTCCTTTTTTCCTATTTGCAAGCCTGTACTGTCTTTCCTTCAGCTACACCAGTGCATTTTACCATGAATAACAATTTTTTTGTATGATGTGAATTCCTAAATTTGCTAAATCTGGAAAGGTAAAGAACCAGCATCAGTCATATTGTTGTTGCAGAGATCAGATGTCCAATACTAGCTTTGAGTACTAGCCAGATCTCTGTGGCTATGATTAAAACGTAGCATTAGTAATCCAGAACTCAAGAACAGCATTTCTTCTCATGATGCATTGCAGCATTCACTCACGAAGGGGAAATAAAAAATTATCTGACAAAGGATTTATACTGATCCAGGGGGGCTTCAAATATTCTTATCCAATGCCATAAATAAACATTGTCATGGTAAGTTGACTAAGCCATTGTCAAAGCCAAAAAAACGATGACAGATTCATTTGTACATGGCTACCATAACTGCCAGCAAGCTGTAAAATCGTAGACTTCACAAAAGAAGCATTGATTTAAGAAACATTTGCTTTATGTGTGTGCTTTACATTTGCTTTATGTGTGTGCTGTGTCTACTTAAAAGGAAAAAAATAGAAGAAATAGAATACAATATATAAAGTATAATTAAGCCATTCATTCACTGTATCAGTATTGCTCTTGCCACTGCTATTCACAAAACGCTAAGTTCTGCCCAACATATGCCTTGTGGGATCCTGTACGTAGTTTCCCAAAGTTTTCTCAAGTTGCGCAGAATGTGGTCAGTGTACATGTTAATGGCCATTCCTGTAAAAAATATGACCAAACCTGAAAAGCATAAGTTACATTAGTAACTGCTACACAGTTAAAAAAGATGGTTCTTTAAGGGTTCTTCAGTAAAGACAGACTGTTCTATATAGTGTGAAATGCTTCTTCAGATTGATGGATAATGTGTTGTATATGGTTCTATGTAGAACCTTTTTAAAAAATGGTTCTACACAGCACCAAAAAGGGTTCCGCTGTTGTTTTCATGTCAAGATTATCACAATAGCAGAACCGTTTTTGTGCTATATAAACCTTATTCAACACATTCTCCATCAACCAACCAAATCTCTGTGCAAAGAACCATTTAAGCGTGAAATGGTTCTATATAGAACTCATGGTTCTAAATAGAATCACTGTCTTTACTAAAGAACCCTTGAAGAACCTTGAAGTGTGTATTTTGATAAACAGTAGTGAAAAAATTCTTCACAGTATATATAGACAATGATGCCTCACCGATCAGTGTTCAGCCATCAGACATATGCATGTATGGATAGATAAGACAGTGGAGGAGATAGTGTGCTTGCAGGAAGCCATTAACAGAGCAGAAGATGATTCCTGACACCATGATGTTTAAAGGATAAGGACGTCCTCTGGTCAGCAGTGAGTAAACACATGTCCTGAAATGTAAAGGTGACGAAATGTCGCACATATTTGTGATCATGTTATACCAGCATTATTATTCTACAGAAGGCTGCAGCATTATCTGTAGAAGAAAAAAAGCAAAAAGAATTCCTGCAAATAAACACACCACAGTTGAAATCTCTAACTCTTAATATAAACATTTTGACTGGCTGCTCTTTTGTTTGTATCTACATGTGCATGCATGTTTTGTGCAACTGAACACCTGACAATGAAATTGCATCCATGGTGTGTTTTTTTTTTTGTTGTTGTAATAATTCCTTGGGCTAGTATTATTCCCTTGCAAAGCGTTTCTAGCCATTCAGCCTGGGATAATTACACAGACCAGTTGATATTTAAGAAATGCATACTGCCAAGCTTCATGTTAAGCTTAGCGTAATTAATTGTCACCACAGGAATCAAGCACATTGCAGTAGACGTAAACAGTTTTCTTAACACTGTTATGAAACTGTTTAGTGTAGTACAGTAGGTCTGGAGGCAAAGTTTTTGTCAAAGAGTATCCCTGTACTTGAGCCAAAACTAGTTACACAGGTTATAAAATTTTAACACATTTTGTGCTTTGAAAAATACACAGAATTCTTTTTGATGGTCAGCTTCCCTATTGGCCTGACTATACATGGTATATTAAGTAATTATAGCTTACAAATGAGCACATGTTTAAAAATTCATCAATAACGTTTTTAGCAAAAAAAATAAATAAATAAAAAAAAAAATCATGTGCTCACCCTCTAAAAAGCTTGTACTTAAATAATACTTTAGAATTGATCATGTTCTTGTGATTAGTTATTACCACTAAATTCATTTTTGTGCGACCTGTTAGTGTCGCCCACAGCCTACAGTTTACCGTTTATACAGCCTAGTTTAGCTGCTGTTTTGGAGATAAACGGTCGTGAACGGCTGTGAGACAAGAAATCTAGTCTAATACAGGATATTTATAAACTGGACAGTGATTCTATCGCGCTGTCGACTGGCCTGATCTGATCCCTCCCCATCTCTCCGCCCTCCCTCTCTCTCTCTCTCTCTCTCTCTCTCTCTCTCTGTCTTGGTGTTTGTCTTTAACTGTGAGAGGCTGTGCAGCTGTTTAACAGTGCAATGCAATAATAATGTCTGATTCATATCTGAAAGCATGATTACCAGTGAAATATATTGCAGTAAAAAATCAAAGCTGGGTAAGTTGCTGATGTTGCTACTGATTTTAATGGTGTAAATGTTCTAAACAGATATCAGTGAAAATATACAGTGTGAAGGCTGTGAATGTGTTTACTGTCTGTAGAAGTTCACACCTATTAATGTAAGATAGAGTCCAGGGAGCTGATGGGCAGCAGGACTCTCACTCAAATTACATTGTGAATTAAGCGATTTATTTTTTTTCTCTTAAATGAACTTAATTAAACAGTAACAGCCTCTGCACAGTCCTTCAGGGAAAATACTTTATTGGAAACAGATAAACTAGGACGACTTATATAATCATTTAACCATGCAACACATGCAGTGTAATGTAAACCTTGTTCCTTACACAGTTCACAGAAAGTTGTGTAAATATTCAGTAGCAGATTGAACTTTGATCAGTCTCAGAAATTTTCAACAAACTACTTATTTACTCTTACTTCAGTAATCTTATTTACTAATACTTTTACTTGTGCTTGAGTAAATTATCACTACAGTAACAGTACTTGTACTTGAGTAGGGATTTTCAGTACTCTTTACACCTCTGCTGAGTTTATATCAGGGTTTACAGTGTACATTGAGTTGAACCTAAAGGTTCCAAAATGATTCTTGACTTGGAAGTATGTTTTTAAGGAAGAAACCTACAGAGCATAGAAGCTTTATGTCATGGAGAAGGTTCTTCAAACTTCTTTAAAAAAGGTTCTTGACTTGCAAATCTCATTTACAAAAAAGCTTTTTTAAAGACCAGTTCGTTGAAAGGATCTTTATGGAGTCAAAAGTCGTACTACTACAGAACCACTCAAAAAACCCTTTTAACAGCCTAGAATGCAAGTTCCCTATATTGTTACTATATTGCAGAGCCTGTGCGTGTCTAACAAAAGAAAATAATGGCATGCCACAGTACATCACTGATCACGACAACTTTCATAATGCTCAATAAACCCCTGTGTTACTTCACATATCCAGGATTAACCTTAGCATTAATCCTACCTTTGGAAGTAGTGCAGGCAGAACGTTGAGAGGAGTACGCATCTCTCTGTTCGATGTGGTCAGCAGGAGAAGCAGAGGCAGCAGCAGAGTTGGGAGCTCCTGTATGAACCAGGCCAACCTAGCCGGCACCATCCAGTAGTGACCACAGCGAGCGTGGGACTTCAGGAAACAAAGAAAGTGCACCAGCCCAGCCAGGATCATGCCCCAGCTGAGCCACTGCACAAGGAGCTGTTGACATTGCATGGTGGTGTTAGGAGGGCTTTGGAAGTTGCAGCACTAGAAAATTTGCAAATTTGTCACTCCTGTCATTTCCCAGCCCACACAAACCCTGCCCTCCAACAGCTCCTCCCTGAGAACAGCCAAAGGTGAGCCCAGCCAAGCTACAGCTAGCTCGCTGAAATGTGAGGAGTAAATATTCCTCCCTTTTCATCCAGCTTAATTGCTTTAGGTGATGCACTGCTTTCAACAAAGCCAAATGAACTGGTCTGTAAAAGGGATTAAAGCTATTGAAACGTAGAGAAAAAGCTTAGCCAACTAGAAACGTGTGGCAGATGTTTGTTGTCCTGTGGCTCCAAGAACTAACCACATCACAGGAAACTGGCACATGGGAGATTTTCTTGAATGATGTGCTTTAGTCTGTGTACTTTTGCTTGTCATCATACATAAGCCCATAATTGACTTGGCAAGATGATTTCTAATCAAAACGGCGATATTTAAAAAAAAAAAAACTGCAGCTGAACAAAGCTTGACTTTCACTTTCAATTTCAGCTGTTTTATTTGTTATGATGAATTATAACAAAAGAACACCCACAAAACAATCTGCATCACACACTCACATTCCTCTGTTGTTTGGCTGTTGTATATCCCTTAGTCACACAAACACTAACCCATTCACTCAGTCATGATTAAATACTGCATGTTTTACTGCATGACCTTCATCCTGGGGAGAGAAAAAAGTTTTATATTTTACAAAAGCAAAATAACATGTCTGCATCAAGTCTGCATTGCTTCTAGACCATTAGGTCACATTCCTAAGGACATTTTGGTCATTTCTATGGATTGCATATCAGTATTGATGGCCAATATTTGCAGAAACTGCTGGATTGCATATCAGTAGGATAAAAAGTAATCCAGTCCAATCTTGCAACAAATATTACATGTAATAGCACACACATTATGTTGTTGCTGTGTATTTCTTATCGTAAGGTAGTGTGTTTCAGTAGTCTGAGCATGACTTTTCAATGGTGAACCTTAATTATTAGAGCTAGGCCTCCAGTTTGGGCTATGAATGTCAACATTTGGTCATAACTGGAGGTGAAAACCCACCTTAACAATAATGCTAACATCTACTAATGTCTCTATTCTGGGAATCTAGTTTGTTAGCAATAAGCTAACAGTGATTTGCATGAACAGTTTCTGAGGCTGAAGTTAGCTTTTTATTCCAATTTTATGTTCTGCTTTTACATTAAGACCAGATTAAGATTTTTGCAGAATAAAAAAATGTAATTTATTTGTAGTTAATTCTGGATTGGACTGGCAGCCTGTCTGGGGTGTTTCCTGCCTTCAGCTCAGTGACTGCTGGGATAGGCTCCAGTACCCCCGTGAGCCAGAAGGATAAGTGGCTTACACAATGTGTATGTGTATGTGTGTGTGTGTACGTAGTTAGTTGTACATATTATGTAAGTGGGTAGTTAATTAAATATAACATTTAGTAATTTAGCCTAACCATTATTAATTATTTTTATATTATAATCTTTCTCTGTTCCTTTCCTCTTTGTAACATATTTAGGAACAACACTGAAAGTCAAATGAATATAAAATAAAATACATCCATGTTTATTATTAAATAAAACATAGTAGTAATAACATCATGAAAAGATCAGTTACATCCTCTACCAACAGATTTTGTTCAAACATGTTGATCAAACTTTGGGCTGCAGCCCCCCCAGTGGCTCATGGTGGTACTGCAGTTTTTAAACGTATAAATTTGTTACAATACACTTAGGTGACCAGATTTCTGAATGAAAACCAGGGACATTTCCAATTCAGTGGTGAATATATAATCAAAATATCCAATGTTTTTATCTATGAAATAAAAAAAGGGGGGACGGTTCAAGTTGCATGAATTTTGACCATGGTAACTGTTGTACTCTAATAAACAATGGCAAAGGCTGACTGATAAAATTGGGACCTCCACATACATAACCATGGTTGCTGTTCTCTGTAACCATAGTAACTCATTACTGCCTGTGTGTGCAGGCATTGTGAGGAGAGAGAGAAAGACACTGCTGCCAGAGGAGCTGCTGACTGAGATTGATGTTACTGTTACTCTGAGCAGCATGCATAGGAATAAATTACAATAGTCCTATAAAAGATTTAGATTTCCTGCTTTCTCCCAATGAGATTTGTCACTCATTGCTTTTTTTAAGAAATAAATAAGTTTTGCAGCTTAGGCAGGGATGAGGCAGGGATACATTTACCACAAAAGATTCAGTGGATGTATAAGCCCATAATTCATATTCATTCTGAATATTTCTAGCAGTAAAAAGAGCCATGGCTACAGAAAAAGACCCTAAACACACACCCCTGGGCTAGCTCTAGTTCTGGTGAGGCACAGACGGCTGCTATCGACATATGCCATATGTCATATGTGGATGACTGAAAAGTGGCGCATTTTAAAAAAATTTATACACTCTTCGTAGATCGCATGGTAGCCTACATTCAAGTATTGTATGCTTATGTAAATTAGACAGCCTACCTATCACCTGGTAGTACAATTCAAGTCCTGTAACTCCACCCCTGCTTTTAAACCCTGTGTTACCTTGTGTCTTGAAAAGATGTTTTTGGTAATGTGGACTCACTTGACAGCAGCAGCCAGCCCCCTCTTTTAGTTTTTGTATCTGTTCCTTTATCAGTTATCTAACAAGACAAAACACCCTCTCCAATGTTAGCTGTCAAGGAATGCGATTTTCATGACTCCCCGGCAGAAGGTAGTGGAAAATGACAAATATCCTCTGCTCATAATTCAGGAAGCCAGTCCAGAGGATTTGGCCTCATTTTCCATTCATGTTCTTGAAACAGATGCCTATTTTGTGGCTGCCTCTGTTGCTCTTTCTGCAGTTCTGCTTTCAAATTTTGCAAATAGGGATCATAATGACAAGCTACCAATTGGTGTTTGCCCTGCCTCTAGTGTAAATGGCTGCCCCTAGAGTAAAGAAAGCTGCTAGTGGTAGGCATAAAAATACACTCAAGAGCTTAGCTAGGAATGGTTGTTTGAATGGCCCATATCTTCCTTTTTTCTATTTTGGGTTTGTACCTCAAACAATCACCCTTTTCCAGCCTCTAGACTGCTTTAACTAGGGGTACAATGGACAGTAAAGGGTGGTCATATCTACTTAGAATATGAAATGTCAGGCCTGCATTTAATAGTACACCAATCTAACCACTAGGCCTGTCACAATCATTACATTTTAGTTGACAATGAATTGCCACAGAAATAACTGATTGTGAATTGTCTCTTTTTTGTTCATTATATGCAACTATTGAAAGTCAAGCATAAAATGGCCTAATTGGCTGATTAGCTCTTTTGCTTCCTAGATATGGATACTTAGTAACTCCCAACTGATAACAGACAGATCAAGCTCGAATAAACACTAACTACTAACCATTAGAGTGTGGACATTTGGATTAAACCTTTAAATCAAAAGAAAAAACAGCTTGGTTACCAAAAATGTCTAAGGTTATACAGCAGAATTATCTCATTAAGAATAAGACCTCACTCGAAGGTTGTAGCAATGGATAAAAATATAATGGTTAAACCTTTAATGAATGCAAATGGGAGGACAGACTGTTGGAAATTAGTGATTACATTGGAACACACTCATATAGTTTCACAAATCAATCATGAACAGTTATTTTTTTTTTCTAACTCTAATCTAAATACAAAATGGTTTGGAAGGTTAGGGGAATGAAACAGAGAGACTGTTTGACCAAAAATAAAAGTCTGTTAGGTTCATCAAGTCTGCTTTTATATTTATCTGTAAATGATATTTGGTGTAAGTGACAATCTTTATTGACTGAAAAGAAATAAATCACCACATTTACAATCACCAAATGTGTCCTAAAAGTTTGCCAATGTTGTCCAGCTTTACAGCAAAATCAGTACTTGTACTTTTAAAATAAACATGCCTCTGAAGCCATGCCACAAAAGAGCCACTTTGGGTTCCCCGAAGAACTTTTCATTTTATAAATAAGATGCAAGTATGAAGATGCTTTTGAAAGTTTAACCTTCTGCATAATGTTAATGTTCTATACCAATTTAAGCTTTTTCTTGTATTTTTAAGAGGGCAGACATGTTCAAGTTCAGCTAGATTTAAACCACATTCAAGAAATATGTACTATTCCTGAGAAACTGTGAGAACTGTGTGAACCTTGACTGGTGTTATCTAATCAAGCCAACAAATTTGAGTAGCTCCAGGATAGGTGCTGTCAAGCCTGAGCAGCTAGAAATAGCCAAGTGTGAATCTGTTAGAGGGTTTGGAGACATTAAGACACTTTTTCCAGTGCTGCACTAACACCAACAGGCCATGTTGTGAATTGCAAAATTTTAAGACATAGAATCGTTTACTTCCATTTAGTCCATAGGAGGTGTCAGAGAAGGCCACATGCATGTTCAGAATGTCAGAATGTTTGATTTTCAGAGACTCTGCATTGATTTGGTTCATGTATTTAGATTTTTCACCTTTTTAACTGCTTTTGGAAGCCACTGACCATTAAAGGAATTTATTTGCCTTTTTTTTGCTTTGGGGTGGATTTTGGAGAAATGTTGCAAAATTGCAACCATGGGTTTGATTTTAACAAAGTAATTTTATGTGATAATAGTGAGTCTATTACAAACAAAGATGTATATTTTATATACAAACCGTGAATTTATTTAATATCTGAAATCATTTAAAATCAGAATAAACATAATAATCCTGATATTCAAGACGCATTAAAAAACAGGTATAAACAGGGTCAAAAGGTCAAAACTGGGTCAGGCTTAATAAAACTGATACTGAACCATTAAAATACGCTGGGATTGCCACCTGAAAGCTTTAATCATCATAGCATTCTGTGCTGAGTTAAACAACAGGGTTTATGTCTCTGTTGGCTAGAAGCAAAATTTTCTATAATTAAATCATGAAAAAACTGAATTACTGATTGTTGGTACAGAAACTCAGAGAAAATGATTTTTGAGAAACTTCGTTCTTTAGCTTCATCTACCAAACCTGAAGTACGAAACCTGGGTGTGATCTTAGACTCTAAGCTCTGTTTTACCCCACATGTAAACACAGTCACTAAAGTAGCTTTTTATCATTTAAGAAATATCGCTAAAGTTCGGCCTTTTTTATCTCAGAGCGACGCAGAGAAACTTGTTCATGCATTTGTTACAAGCAGACTTGACTACTGTAATGCTCTTCTTGCTGGACTTCCTAAGAAAACTACATATCCCTTACAACTTGTACAAAATGCAGCAGCGCGCATCCTAACAAAAACAAAAAAGAGAGATCACATCACTCCCGTTTTGAAAGAACTGCACTGGCTGCCTGTATCATTCAGGATAGATTTCAAGGTTCTGCTACTAGTCTTTAAAGCTCAAAACAACCTAGCACCTGCTTACATCACAGAGTGTCTGTCTGTTTATGTTCTGGCACGCGATCTAAGATCTGCAAATAGTGGCCTTCTACAGATACCCTCTGTAAAATACAGAAAACATGGAGAGACCTCTTTCAGTTATTATGCTTCTAAACTGTGGAACTCAATTCCACCTTTTATTAGTCAGTCAAGCTCAGTGCTCACTTTTAAGAAGCACCTAAAAACGTATCTCTTTAAATTGGCATTGAACTAAAACTGAATGTCTCGTGGTGTTTATCTTGTAATTTAATCTTCTTCATTTTCTTCTGATTCTAATTAAGTACTAATGATCTTTTCCATAACTATGTTTTACCACCTGTCTGTAAAGCACTTTGAGCTGCCACTGGCATGAAAAGTGCTATATACATAAAATTATTATTATTAGTAGTAGTAGTATTATTATTAAGTGTTATGAATTTGTACAGACACATTTACATCATCTTGCATATCATCAGTAATGAAACCTTATATCTCTGAACCCCATAACCTTATAGGCAAAGGAAATCATTTAGTGCAGAAAACATCTGGAAGGCAACACTTTACATTAAGGGCTGAAGATGAACTACTAATTTAAATATTAATAAAGTGTTCATTAGGCATTAGTTATTACTTAGTAACTGATTATGTACTTAGACATTAGTAACTGAGTACACTTAATTGATAGTTTAGTTGGTCATAAATTAATTATTCATTACCTGTGTGTTTACTCATATACAGCATTAACATGAGAATTAACTAGTACTTATTTGGTAGTGCTGTCAATCATCTGGTATTTAATCTACTGATTTATCATTACATTTTCCTCCACTGTGTAGTGTTGTTGGAACACAGTTATTGGGCTTTACTGGACACTTTCCTTCACCTCCACATATTCAACTGACTCACTGCTCAGAGCTGTCTTTAGACTTTCACAAGTAATTACTCTTTATATTACTTAACCAGTTATGACTACTTTTGTGTGAGTAAATTGACAAACTTAACTACGAATATACTAATTTTACAATGAAGTCATGATTAAGAGCAACCTATACACATTTCACTGATTTCACAGTGAATTACTGTAGACATTTTATTGACCCTCTCGGTAGACAGCATACTCAAAACTGAACATACATAGGAGATACAGTGGTCCAAAAGTCTGACACCACTAGTGACATTCTTCTATTTTACATTCTAACACATAATAATAATATTATCATCATAAGAATTTAAGTGAAAAGTAGAATCTTTGAAATTTTAACATGAATTTCATTATCAGAATTTCTTAATTTGTCTAACATGGCGTTTTAAAGACAAGACTCCTTGTGTTGGTGCAAAAGCCTCTGATGAGTAGATCAAATCCTCTTGAGAGTCATCTGAACACCGGCTCCAGTATAAAACAAAACAAAAAAAGACTTTTTTTTTTTTAGCAAAGGCCTTAACATGGTCAGGGTCACAAATTTGTCCTTGAAATAATGCAGAATCTTAAATATTTCTTTTTCATTTTATTTGTCTTGTTTATTTGTTTTACATTTTTTAAAATTCTAAAACTTTCTGTTGTTTATTTCCAAGTTTAAATAAAAAATCTCAGATGTTCAGTGTGGTCTCAGACTTATTTACCCCACTGCAAATAATAGCCAAATATGATATTTGAGAGATGAAAGGTGTGATAATTAGCATCTCATCTTCATTACGTGGACATAACATATAAATGCTTAGACATTTTTAATGCAACAGAATACAATCATTTCCTGAACACTGAACAGCATAGAACATTTTATTACTGCTGTTATATTTTTAAGAGCTTTTAAACTCGAATTATAGGAGTTTAAAACGGCACCTCGTGCACGTCCTTGACGTCTGTGAGCGCGAACAGCCAATGAGCTGCTCGCCAACCAATCAGCACTCATTTGCAGTAATGCCAGCACTCTGCTGCCCAAAACCTGTTTGCTGTAGGAAAAAAAAGGAAATATGTGGGTAAATTTTCTTTGCTTTTTTAGTGAAATACATCCTTCTAGTTTCTAAAATTAACCCTTTCAGACCCAAATTATGTTCCAGTGATGGAAAAAATATGTAGGAATGCTGTTTTCTGTCTGTAATGCACTCAAAAAACAGGACTGCATTAAAAAAATCAAATATAATATTTTTATTGTTATTTTTTAAAATGTCCATTGCAGTGGACGGTTGGTCTTAACAGTTGTAAAACAAAGCTATAAAATCTGAATTTTTTGTTTGATTTTCCTTTTTAGAACATAAACCTGGACCATAAACTGAAAGTTCTATGCATGATGTTTTGTTTATGTGATTGTCTTTCATCAAGAAAAAAATGATATGTTTAACATATAAAAAAACGTATTGTTTGATAAAGGCTAACAATTGTTCTCAGATAATTTCAGCACAGGAGTATATCCCTTGTGTGGTGTTCTTGTTTTTGTTACTCAGTGGGTCTAGTGGACCCACCGCATTATTGTTTTTTTTTTTTTTAATCAATACAGCCATAGCAATTTATGTAAAAATAACAGATGTTTAAAATATCACAAGTGGCCAGCGTAGGGCTCTCCTTTAGCAGCTGTAGCCAGTCAGCAGCCTGTCCATGTTGTCCACCCTCACACACACATGCATATACAAACACATACACACACAGACACACACACACACTAACAGCAGGCCTAAAATAAACTCATAACATGATGAAAAAAGAGTTCTAAATCAGATAGAATTAGTTAAAATGAGCCCTTACTCTGACTCCTTGGCTGGAGTGCTGCCATACCTTACTTCAGTGTGCTGATTTTTTTTTTTCCAATGCAGTGGGTGGGGCTAAGCTGCTGTTTGATTGGCTGGAAAACATCTATTCTTATGGACAACAGCTCTTAATTGGTGTTATGTGCAACAAAAAAAAAGAAGAAAACACATGATGTCCATTGCAATGGAAGCAGGGTCTGAAAGCGTTAAAGGAAAGTTCTGGGCAAGTGATTAGAAGTTATTTTAACTTTTCGTTTTTAGCCGTTGAGCTCAATTTACTCCTTTTTCTGGTGGGCTGCTTACTGTGAGCTAATGTATAAACTTGTGCATATAAGCAAAAACGTTCAAACTATATTACATTCAAGTGTGTACCTGTAGTAATTTAGGGGTTGAACCAGCAGCCCATACCTCAAGTGATAAAGCTCTGATTTGCTCATTGTAACTGAGACTCCTACAGAAGATAGGAATTTGAAGCTGAAGATAACTTCAGTTCCCATTCCACCTTAAAGGATGTAGCAGTTACAGTTCAGATGCCTGGATGAAGAATAGCACCCAACTGCAGAATTTTTTAAGGTGGAATGGAAATTGGAATAAGCTGACTTCAGCTTTGAGAGATTAGCACGACTATGTGAATCTTGCCACAATATTATCCAATCTGCCGCTGGCTGACATAATAGGCAGCTGTACTGTGCTTATTATATTTGCTTTAATCCTTCAGTTCGTTATCGGTGTGCCAGTGTTTGAATTTTAAGCTCCAGTTGTATTGAAAGATTAACTTGTTTTTCTTTCTGTCCAAAACTGAAAACACATATTAAAAAAGTGTTGTTGTCATCATTTTTTGTGAATCTGGTACTTACAGTGCTGTTTTGCTACATGGTTGCATGGGTTTTGTGAAAATGTCAAAGCAAACATCTAACGTGACCTCAGTGCATCAAGTCATCATAGGTAAGATCATAAATAGACCATAAACGCTTCATATCTGCTATGGCAGTATGCGTGGTTGTACTTTTTACCCAGTGATTTGGTTTAGGTGTTTAAGATTGCTGTGTTGTATTTCTCCATTTTCCCACATGAGCTGTTTGATGTAACTTTTTTATTCTATTTTATTCTATTCTAACTTTCATGTAGTCTTCATTGGGTCTGCTTGCGGTACTAGTAACCTGGGTTTTTGGCTTCAATAATTATTAGGTTTTAAATTTGTAATTTTACTGTTCTTTAACTTTGTAGGTCTAACTGTCTGACTTTAATTTGCCATCCTCTCTGGGCTGAGTTGTAACTGTGGTAAGCAGGTGCATGCTTTATAGACCATGTTTCCAACACAAGGCCCGCAGGCCACATCAGGCCCGCAACACATTCCTATCCAGCCCGCAGAAGTATTACAATTTTCCATTAATGTTAGCTCATTTCACAATGCGCTGATTACAATCACCAGCATGCACTGCAACGTAATGTATGCTCCGACCCTTCTACCCCAACAACAGGACACCAGTTGTTATCATCAAACAGCTAACTGCAGTTCAGCCAATATAAACACATAAGCTTAGCTCAGCAACCTAAAATTGAGCCCAAGAATGAATGAACTTGCAACAAAGAGAAGATGCCAGATGTCTAGTTCAAGCAAATAGGTAGGTTTAAAAGACCAAGCTCCTGGAGACATTTAAATTTAGAATATTTCAAGTATTCATATAATATTTGAAGGTCTACCATAAGTGCTTATATTTACTGCTGAATTTTTTTGCGTATTTTGAATAAACAATGGTCAGTCCAGTTTATAGCAAAATGTTAAATAAAAATGAAATAAAACATAGATGTTCTCTGGCCCATGGATTTGTTGAGATTTTTAAATATGGCCCTTTTAGTAGTTGAGTTTGACACCCCTGCTTTATAGTGAAGGTGCTGTAGTGTTTGTATTTGTAAATTCAGCTTTCTGATTAGTTGCTCTTGTTTTGTATCACGGTGTGCACAGCCTATAGGTGTGTGAGTGTGACACTCCTGGTCTGAAAAACAAATTTCACGCTGGCCTTACTTACAGGAATTATCTGATCTGGTGTTCACTATTGACTGCTAAAATAAAAATCAGCAGTTTTTCTTTGTTGAGATTCCAACAATGATCATTTCAAATTCTTATAAAGGAAATCTGTTTGGATGCTCTGGACAAGTGGATTTCTGTGGAAGATGCCTGCAGTTGTAGTATAAACCATTATCATCATTATGTACGCCCAGTTTAACAGATGTGTGCCTCTAACCCTCAATAACAAAATATCCTTTTTAAAAAACTAAAGATAATTGAAGTAAAAAGTCATACTTCAGTATTTACTTGAGTATTTTTTTTGATTGACTTCTGCTTAATTAAGGAATTTGTGTACTCCTGCCACCTCTGTTAATAATTACTCACTACTTAATCAGTAAGTAAAACTAATGCTTAATGATAAGTGAACTAACATATAAATAATGTGTATTTAATTACTTATTATCAATTCATTTGCAACCCTTAATATAAACCGTTACCAAAAAAAGTAAAAGTCATGCTGATTTTAAAGCTCCCTGTTTACATAAGCTTTGTATATGTTTGGGAGGAAAAATGGAAAATCTGCTTTTAGATCTATAAAGATTGATGCTTTTCTCCTCTGAGCCAAGGTAAATGAAGTTTTCTAGGTTCATTAATTAAAGATAACAATGCTGTAAACAAAGTCCTTTAGAGATATAAATGCTGAGGACAACACACATACACCATTCAAAGGTAAACATTCACTGTAGAGAAATCTACCGACTCTGATTTCTTACAATGTTGGTGATAGCAACCAGAGGTCCAAAAAAGGAAACATAGCCATTCTATTTATTATCCAAAGTGACCAGTGAATCTGGAGTGTGCCTCACCATTAAGTAGGAATGCAATTAAGTCTCATCAGAAAAAAACTATCATAAAACAATGTCTAATTGCATCTGGCAACGTATTCATAACCATTTTGTTTTATTTTCAAAACAAATTACTTTGATGACATCTCCGATTTATTATGCAGACACTGTCTGCTTAAATTAAAAAACTTGGTGGAATTCCCGTTGAAGTTGTCAGAACACAAATATTGCTACATATTTGCTACAAGCAGGCTAACACTCCTGCACACTCAACCGATATCACCAAATTATGTGGTTTGCTTTCTTGTTTGTGCAGGGTATTTGATGAGATTGCTATTCTCGTCAATTAAAGGACTGCTTCTTTACACAATTTCCCACTTACCCCCAGGTGTAGTAGACAGGCTGTTAGGAGTCTAAATTTTCTTTCTTTAATTTCTTCTTTTACTTCTGTTGTTAAAAATCATGTTTTAATCATGTTTTAAATGTAAATTCTCCTACATCTTTTAAATTTTAATTATCTGTGTATTTTTCATTTGTAAAGAACTCTGAATGATGGCACTGAATGAAAGGTGCCATTTAAATAGACATGCCTTGCCTCAAGTTATTTGAGAAATTGAGTGAAAAGGCGTACGCACGCTAGAACTCCATAGTCTTCACGTACATTATATCCAGGTCTTCATTAGGGTTACACAGATTTCTCAATGTGGTTTAGGAAACAGTGTGACTCACAGTAAACTATAAAAATAAAGAAAAGTGCAGGCAGCCATGTTAGACAACATGCCCTCTATTCACAAACCATGTCAGGAATAGGAGTGCTGATCTAGAATCAGGCCTGCTTTGTGAATACCAGCCCTGGTGTTGCCCGAAATGGCTGCTCATATTAACACACACTGCCATACACTGGCAAGTCTGCACAACCTTAAAGAAAAGAAGTCCTGGGAATGTATTTTTACAAGTGGGACAAGTGGAAAATTGGGTAAATTTGATTTGCTGCCAAACCTACTCCTTTAAATGCAAAAAAGTGTTCACTTTAATGGAGCATATATGTAACAATAAGATTTCAACTACTTAACCTCATAATTCAAATTAACAGTTTCGGATTTCATTTCATTCGTTTCATTTTGACGTAGGACAAAATGTATAGGTAAAACAGTTAACCACAGAGCACGATAGTGTGATTTTCAAAAGCGCCAGTTTTCCCATAAGTAAAAAACAGCTTGGACCCAGGGACTGTACATGCTTTTGGTGAACTACAAAATAAATCTGTAACACCAAAAAAACATAACATCCCAAAATTAATGTCAAATCCCACACACTACATTCACTATACAACTTAAACACAAATATGCAAAAGACAACTGCCCAACTAACATGTCCCTTTGATATTTAGATTTATTGCAAATTAGTTGTTGGATAAAAGCAGCAATGGCAAGACCAAATGAGACGGGGAATAATAACAACAAAATCAACAAACACAAGCATAGTCACATTTTCAGTCATTTTACTTTTGAACATCAGTCATCAACTCCTTTCATTTCTGGCAAGCACTCATTAATGCATCAATGTAACCTGAGATTCAAAAAAAGAACTCCACTCAGGAGTGTTTAAGTTAATTCTCCACATAGGTTTATGACAATGTGTGAATCGTGTTAAAACTCTAGGCATAATCAAAAACATAAACTAAAAAAAAAAAAAACTAACAGTACACAACAGTTATATTCTTCAGAATAAGTATTTGTGCTGGAACTTCAGGGGCAGACAGATCCTTCCCTCTGCTTTCACAAGAATGGGCTCTGCAGTGAATATCCATGAGGACAGACCTTTTTGTCTCTGGGTTGAACAGTGGGACCGTGTAGGTGCAAAGCACAGAGCAGGAGAAAAAGAAAGGTGAGTCTCCTTACTCAGAACATACGACACAGACCCAAGGCACATCTGCATGGCATGACCAGCTTGAACGGTTTTCCGTCTGAAGGTCAAGTCTGACAATCAACCCAGGGATGGCTGAGATTGCACCTGCAGATGAACTGAGGTTAAGGTGTCTTGCTGCATTGTGCTCATGGGTGTGTGGGGGGAGGGGGGTGGCGTTACCGAAATCTGCTTCTCAGAAGTTTCCTTGTTCATGATAAACATCAGAACTACTCCAGCATTGCTGTTGCTAGCATGCATTCTAGCATGCGTGACTTAACATGCCAACAAGCAGAGCGAACACCTTTGCTCTGTCCATAGAAGTCTTGAAGAAGAAAAAAAAAGCTTCTCTGAGCTTTTGTTAATATGGACAGTAAGCCAACTGACCAGCAAAAAAAACACAAGCCCTCTGGACATCCAAGAAACTTCATGTATTAATGAGTTACCAAACTGTTTGTAGATGCATGTTAAAAAAAAACAAACAAAAATAGCTTAATAATAATAGTGAATCATAATAGTCACAAAAGGAAAAAAGGGAAGAAATATAAGAACTAAAGAAAGACATTAACTAACTAAAAAAGTAAATTTTTTTGGTATATATTGTACAGCAGAGGGTTCGAGGACTTGATATTGTGTAGCCCTTTGTTGACAACTAAAACAGCTATATGAAGAATGATGGCAGTAGTTACCAATCACTGTTATTCTCAGGGCGTACATGGACATAGCAAGCAGTAGTCTGTCCCTTCTTACTTTTCTTCATTTCTGTAACACTAGATAATTTTTTCTTTAAATTGAAGCTAGGTTACATGTGCACAGACCTGCAAAAAAGTGTCATGTAAATATGATGAATATACATTTTTTCATTCATTTTAACTTGAACAAATATACTGTCTTGCATTAGGTTTATAAGCTCAGAGCACACCTGAAGTCTTTGCAGGGCCAACAGCAGATTCCATCACACTTCAAAAACCAATTACAGGAAAGCCTAAAACACAAAAAAAGGAAAACTGATAAAAAAAAACAAAACAAAAAAAAACAAACAAACACACACCCTTCTTCCACTCCACTGCAGCTTGAGCTGCAACAACACTTCAAAGCTATAGCATCAACCATGTTGTCTCAGTTGTAAGACAGGCGAGTAAGAAGAAAAGAACAGCAATGTTGGAAAATGGGGGTTAGTATCTACCGCTTTACAGCTCATCTCTGTAAATATAAGGTCCATCCTTCTAGAAAAGGAAAAAGGAGCAGATGTCAGAAAGAAGAAAGGTACTAGGCTGGGGGGCTTTCTAGAATAGTGTGGGAGGGGGGTCTTTTTTTCTGGGGGTCTTCAAAGGAGCCCTGGAACTGGCTCCTGGGAGAATTCACCTCAATGAACAACAAGAGCTCCAGCAGCATAACTCACTGAGCTGTCCGACCAGTTTCGGCACTGACTGGACTGAGCATAGTTTAGAAAAGAAAAGTTCATGTCCAGCCCATTCTTCTTCAGCTCTGCCACAGCCTAGAAGGAAGAACATGGACATGTTACTGTGGTGAAGCAGAGTGCAGAAACTAGAAGAAAATAAGAAAATAAGATCTAGTCTTTGGCTATGTTCACATTACAAGCTCCATTCCAATTTTTTTGGTCTGGTCAGATTTGATCTTTGACATTAAGATCATTTGTGTGGGCAAATGACTCATACCTGACAATAGTGTGAACAGCATTCTGCAAACATACTTACAGTTGGCTGGGTATGCAAGAAATACTGTGCTGTGAGACAGACTCCTGGATTGAGAATACTGAGAAAGTTGTCTGTAATTTTAACTATAACTTTTTAGAACCCCAAATGAGTATGCCATCATCTGCAAAAGTAGCCTTAAAGTCCCAAGTAACCTAAATCTGGTTCCTTTTTCATCAGATTAATATTGATGTTATAAGCACGCAATATGCATATACAAAGTAGGCCCTATAAATAATATGATAATAAATGATACATTAGAATTCCTCCCCCTTTGCTGTCAATCAGGTGGCCTTAATATTAGGTAAAGCTTATGCCACATAAGCATTAGTGAGGTCAGATACTGATAATTGATGGTTCTTGATCACAAATGCCACTTCAACTCGTCCCAAAGGAATTCAGTGGTGCTCAATGACTTCAGAGGATGCAGTGGGGGGGGCTGGAACTGGGCATAGTGAAGCAGTGTCTGAATACTTTTGGACATTTAGTTTACTATTCCATCACCACTCATGAATGTGGGTTATCTGGTAGTGGAACATATATCTGATTCTCTAAATCAGTATGAGTAGACTGACACATGTAGATTTGAACAATCACAATTTTCTCCCCTGCTTGTGTCACTGTCTACACTTCTGCTCAAGTGGTACAGATGTCAATCAAGCATGCTCATTAGTTTTTCAAAAGGTCTTATCAACAAATTCAGCTGTTTTTTGGGCAGTTTATCATATTTATATTTCTTTTTAAAACTTTGTTGAGCTTAATACAATAACACAGAATCATACAAACATCTTTAGTATTTTACACTAAATCCCCTGGGACTAAGGATGTGTTCATTGATTAGATGAGAAACCTGATTAAAAAAAAAAAGTCTATGGAGTTGTGCATATGGCAATGCTGTAGGTACTGCACACCTCAATGCCATGCCATGCCTCAATGAATAATTGTTCCTTCCAGGAAGCCTGCTTACAATTTGTAAACTACTAACAGTTATAATCTATTCTGCTAATGATCTAATAAATCAAACTAATCTTGATAGGGTGGTAAATATTAGTTTCACAAAGACTTACATAATGATACAACCTCTGGACAAAGCAAAACTAACTCACTAGCTAACTAACTGATTAATTGACTAACAGACTAAGTAACTGACTAAATAATAAACAAATAAATAAATTACACTACTCTAAATAATTATACTTACATTCAAAAGAACACCAATTGGGTGGCGACCACAAATAGTATTGTGATATTTCTTCAAGTAGTTACTAAAGGAGATGGGGTCCAACTGTTCTATAATTCCCATACCCTGGGGAGAAAATAATAAAAGCTGTTAAAAACAGGGTTATACTTTTTGACATCACAACCAGCCAATCTTAACTGATAACCTTTCACATTTTTAAATCTTATCTTTGGGCCAAATGACAAGTTTCTAGTACTCCAAAGAACTACACCTTCTAGATCACTTCTTGAATCTCAGGTGTTTTACAACTTCTGTTTTTATTTGTGTTTCTGAAGCCGAAAACAGTGACTTGGCTGAATGTACAAAAGGTTGCTACACAGAAATAGGTTTACCATCTTGTCAAGATGTTCAATAGATCTATAGATCTCGCCTTGATTTTCATCATAGTAGGTGTAGCGGAATCGTTGACCTAGAAAGATAAGAAGAAAGCAAATGGGGTTGAGAAATGGTGAAAAACATTAAGCACACAGAAGGTTAATCACCAGCTACTTAATTCATTTGTTCCACAAGTTTGATTAGGTTTGAAACTAGAGTCGGGCCATGTTCACAAAGACACTTTGTATCACTAACCCACCTCACATTTGACAGGACTTACTCTCATCTAACCAGCATCAGCCAATAGGAGACGCCTGAGGTGGGCATTCAGTCAGTTACATAAAATTCATTTTGTTGCAGGCAAAATGATTCTATTATGGTGCTAGTACTCTACAACTTAATAGGTTTCAACTAATTTTTAGGAAGATGTATTTTAGATTTTTTCAGAATGATTAGAGCTGTTAGACAGTACAATAATGACTGAGAACACTGTATAACATTGAGAATGAAAAGACATTTGTCTTCTGGTATCTAGCTGTAGTATTTCAATCTATACTGTAAGTTATTATTGAACAAAACAGCAATTATTAATATTTGCAAGTGATTGCCAACTTTTGAACAGTAGCATAAATATTGTAATTCTGCTCGAAAATAAACATTTACAAAATGTAACTGCAAAAAGTTGCATTAACTCGTTTTAAAAACGTATCTTGGCAGGCTAGCCAAAATAGTACTGCAGTACAAGAATTCACCAACCTGCATAAATTAACTTTTTATGGACAAACATTGTCCTTTTAATTGCACACTCAGGCATCCCTGTTTTAAAGTGTGTGCAGAAACACCCACCCCAGTGGCAGAAGTCTGATGAGATGATAAATAGGTTGGAAGGATCAGCCAAGTATTTGCTGAGCAGCTTGCCATACTCCTGTTCTTTAGACTCACTTAGAGCTCCCACCAGCACAGGAACAATGCTGAACTCGTCTTTATAGCTACGATACAGAAAACAAAAATACTTTTTTGTAAGATTCAAACACTGTGATGTGGTTTAACTAAATGGCAAGTAAAGACTTCTGAATGGAATAACAATCATCTCAAGCTTCACGCTTTTTGTGCTAGATCTCAAGTGCCGAAAGTCAGATGTATAATGACCATGGAAATTATAACACGAAAAGATCACAAATTAGGCAGAGCTTCATTCGTCTCAGACCACAGACTGTACTCAGATTTAAGAAAACCCGCCTTACTCTATTAATAAAAAGGGATAGGCAAGCACACACACACACAAAACTATGGAACCTGATGAGATGAACATTCATCTGTACCAGATAGAAAATAAGAACAAAGGAAATGAACATGCATAAAATTAATTAACATTAAACATCCTGACTTTGTACTGTTTTAATTTAAATACAAGTCAGTGTGGATTTCCTAATCATGTTTTTATCAGCATTTTAACTGCAGTCCCAAGTTAAATTGGGTTTGTAACTGTGTCCCAGATGAGCAGGGGTGGATGGATTATAACTAAGGCTACTGTAACACATACCTCTCCATGGCTTTGGCAGTGTAAGGCAGGTGCATCTCAATGCTGTGCTCATCCTCATCTGTTTGCAAAGTCATTCTCTCAAACATGCCAGTTTTCCACAGGTCAGCATAAACTGTAAGAGACCGTACCATTATATTCCTTTTGCATGTTGAAATAATTTGAAACACTAATCTCTGGCCAAATAATATTGTTCTTTTTAAAAAATAAGCTGAGTTTAAAAGGAGCCCTCCAGCATTTTCAGCTTAATCTCTATCTGCCACATCTGTAGCATATAGAGTACAATGGGCAATTTCGATGCATATTCCTGTACTTAGTCAGACTAGAAAACCCACTGACTCAATCCACACTTAGACACACTGTGTGCCTATCCATTCTGTTATAAGTGTGTTTTGAGTCAACAGGTTTTCTTTTCTTTTTAATAAGCTCTTGAAATTGTCTGTAGTAACTGACTACATGCTACCGATGTGGCAAACAGAAAATGGTTAACCTTCTCACTTCAATAACTTAAGCATCTTGCATTGTTTTCCATTTGGTTACAGAATAGCACAATTTAGGAAAAATTTAGTCTGGAAATGTAAGTGGTTAACTTTGACTATAAGTTCTTTACCCTTCTGGTCAATCCTCAGGTCATACAGTGGTGTTCTGTAGACCTCAGCAGGAGAGAGAGCGCATCGAGACAGGGGCACATGGTGTGAGGGTCCAAGAATGAACACCCTCCGGCTACCAAATGAGAGCATGATTTTAGTACTCCTACAGTGAAAAACATCATCTTAATATGCACAATGTACCATTATCTAAAGCACTCACGTAATAGAGGGGTCCACTTGCTTGTAGGCATGTGCTGCACAAGCACCGCAATAGGTGTAACCGGCATGACTGCAAAAAAGTATTTCGGAGGTGGAGGCTTAAAGCTATAACTGATTAAACAATAGCAAAATCAACCTAGCAAATATGATACTTCAAAAACAAATCCAGATTAAGGCAGTAAGTAATAACTGTAGTGCCGTAACACTCTAGTCCAGGGTTTGGAGTCGTGTGCATGATAAAGTGCAAAAATGTGTGTGTTGTTTTTGTTTTTTTTTAACATAACTGCAAATTTTGGTTTCTGTGATTGAACCGAAAAGGACAATCTGATTATTTTCAGGCTTTCAGTGTCAGCACTTGAAAAAGTAATTTGTATTTCAAAAAGTTAATTTTAGTTTTCCTGTGGGTCGCTACGCTTTGTAGTCATCAACAGGTGGGCCTTCTGTTAGACTCATATTGGACTTAAGAGCATATGCCTTGGTCTTGGCCTTTGGTATCGTCATATTTGTTTATCTCGTCTTGACCATTCGTTCTATTAACTGACACCAATGTCCACTGACTTACACTCAAATTCACTCACAATTCAAAACCAAGTTACTGCGTCTATGCGTTTGATTTAGCCAACTGGATTCTCCATTAGTTACTTAATTCGGAAAAGTCAGATTCATTCAGAGTAGGTGCTCATCGTGTCAGCTAATTCTAGTTTTACAAACCAGAAAGAATTCATGAGTGGTTCATCAAAAAAAGAAGTATAAGGGCACCTGCAAGTTTTTAGGTTTTGATACCCTGTATTTACATTCTCTTTTTTTGCTGGTTATGCTTAACACATTTAACAAATTCTTAAAACATAAAATTAATGAATCTCTAGGGATATCGCTCACTTTTACACGACTCCACCAAACAATCTAAAAAGAGAAAGAAATCTGAACAGAAAGGGGTTAGACTCGTTTAAGATCTTGAAGACGACTTAATTTGTTGGGTCTCAATTTTGAGGCAGTCTTACTGTAATTTGGACTTGACCTTGATTCATCATAATGTTGGACTTGGTGGTCTTGACTTTTAGTCCTAATTTCTGTGGCAATTTCAACAATTAGAAAGAGCATCTGAACTCCACTAAAATTGTCTTTCCTTTTTTTTTTAAAAAGAAAATGTAGGTCACATACGGTGCTATAATGGCTCTAGCGGGTCCTGCTGTGGACTGTGCTTGAGATAACCAGCCTTCCAGCTGTGCATTCAGCTGGGATCCTAAGAGAGAAGAAGAAAGACAAAAAAAAGTGAAATTATTGCTGTGAAAACATTTGTCATGATTACATTTTCAGCCTCTGTGAATGCGAATGAGTATTTACTTCATTTAAAAGAAACATCTCACTTAATTTTTCCACTATGTCAGGCAAGTAGATGTTTCATTTTGTGTATTTATTATTTTCTTTTTGACATGATTTAAAATACTTTATTCCTACAGCCATGATATCCATTACTCAACTATGCTTCAGTGCTTGGGGGTAAACAAAATTACTACACCAACCACAGCTCATAATTTTTGATGGTCATCTAATTTCTGTATCCTCTTCGTAGGCTACAGTATTTTTATCAATATTTATTCTACTTGAACAGTAAAGGAATTCATTTGGGTAATTACTAAGTCAGTATGTAAGTAAATCATAATTACCATGCATACTAACTTCAGCAGCATAAATTCTTGATTTCTGACTTTGGAAAAGAAAACTAGTCAAAAGAGAACAGGACTTTTGCAGATGAGAACCTAGTATACTAAATGCATCAGACATTAAACATTTTCCACTTAATGTACTGCAATGTCAGACAGAAAAAGATAACTGTTCTCAGAACATGGTTGAGAGACCTTAGAACTACCAACTCATTCTCAGTTTGCACAACCCAAGGTCTTTCCAATACACATCATATTGCTGCCTCTTGAAATTATACCCTATTGTAAATTTAAACTATACAAAATTTTTCTTTCTCATTTGTAAACTTCTTATAATCCACTACAGACAATGTTTTTGAACATGCACATTTTCTAAATAATCCAATGTAAATATAGCTGAAATGCAGATGTTTGCTTTGATAAGCAAATACATTGCTTTCATAGTAAGTCAAATTACCAGCTTGAGACTACAACTTATAAGAATATACCTTTTTTTATTTATGTCAGCAAATGTGTGAATGGTTTTCCATATTTGCCATGTTTTATTGCTAAGTAAGCACTCATACTAAACTGTGCTTATAAACAACTAAGTAAATTGAGAACTTGGCAAAACAAAATATTCTGGAAAATCTGGTATATTATTAGATCTGTCTGGAAAAAGAGCTTCAGTGCAGTCTGTAAGTAGCCTAATCAGACTGTGCCAAATATTTTTGCCCCTATTGTCTTTTATGCATATCATTTGTCTTAAAGGCATTAATATATATGACCCCTTCAATATCTAACCACCAGGGCATTCATGGGTTTATTTAGGTGCATCAAGGCACGGCAAACTGTGCCACGCTGTCTGGATTGAAGATGGACATGAATTTTTAAGATTTTTGATTGAATGAGAAGTTTAAGTGCCCATGTCTACACACTCCACAACTATGTTATAGTTTTATAAGCAGTTACATGATCACCAAAGACAACTACTTCCCCAAAAGTTGTTCTGTGAGCCTTTCATGTATGTCTATGTCACTGTGTTTCACAGATGATGTGGTATGCTTTGGATCATGAGTAGTTCCTTTTATTATATCCATATTTCCCTCATCCCATCACTCTGATACATGTAAATCATCTGTCCCTATTACTGTGGTACAGCTGATATTTGCTATTGCAAAGCTAATCCGTGCATTCTTGCTTCTTAACAATACACCTAACAGGCAATTTTTTGAAGACCTAATGTGTAAGTTTTGTCTCTATTTTAATTTGCCCTGCTTTACTGGCACCAGTAGTTTGTTAGTCCTTGTTAACAACATTTGAAATCCAGCTCTAATGCATGAGCTATTGAGGCAACAACACACACAGCTGCCCAAAAAACACTTCAAGCAGCAAAAGTGTACAATTACTTACACTACCCTACAGTCCAAATTATTTTATATGAATCACTCAAAATTTATAAATATCCTCAAATTAAAGTGACATTCTGCATTATAACTTGTGGACATTCATTCAAATTTTAAGCGCTAGAGTATCCAAAAATCTTTCTTTAGTAAAGAGAATGGTTCTATTCAGAACCATTAGTTCTGTATAGTTCAATGTCATTCCTAAAAAGGGATTTTTGCATAGTGAAATCATTCTTCATACTGATGGAGAATGTGTTATATATGGTTCTCTATAGCACCCAAAAGGGTTCCGCTATTGTTAAGTCATCAAGCTTGTAACAAGAAAACCCCTTTCTGGTGTTATATAGAACTATACACAACACATTCATTATCAGTCTGAAGAACAATTTCACCATCCAAATAACCATTTAAGAATGACATGGTTCTATATAAGATTCTCTTTCAAAAAAAAAAACAAAAAACAAAAAAACAAAAACAAAACCTTAAGGAACCTTTTTTCTTTAAGAGTGATGGGAGCAGGTGATATGGCCAATATATAACATTAAACTTCATGATACACATTAATTATTCTGATTTAAGTTTATATGTAGTATCCTAATATCTAGTTGCAGGTTTGATTGGCTGGAACAAACTATCAAAAACTCTGAATACAATCATTTTTATTTGCCAACTCACATACTGCACTGCATATATCTATTTAACCAGGATTAATTATGCTCTCTTTGTGTTCTTTAATTACTGACAATATCTACAATATGTTTTGAAAAGCATATTATGATGACCTAATTTATCATGATACATAGTCATATTGCCCATCCCTACTTGTTGACAGATAACCCCCATGCGATTTAGGCCTTCTGACCTCTGGGCTACAATAATGAACACCTATAAGCCTATGTCTTTACTTTCTTCTTTGTCACAACACTGAAAATTTCAAAAGGCAGATTAAAAGGCAGAGTCATCATGCAGTACAAAGTGGTGGCTACCTGCTTTTTCTGACTTCAGGTGGGAGAGTAAAACAAAGGAGGGCTGCTTGAAATGTATTTCTAGCTCACAGAGACTAACTGACTAGCTCTGATTGGGTTTAGCTGCCCAGCGTTTCCTGTATGAGGAGGAATGTGGATAAATACCAGCTAGCTAGCTTCATTTTGAACTGACACTCACGCAACACATTCAGCCGGCAGACGAACACCGTCACGCATGGTTCTGATGCGACTTCACACCGCCGACTAACTTAACCAGGTTCAAAATCTGCTAATTAAGCTGTCGGTTTGCTCAAGCAGAAACAGCATAGCTAGCCAGTTGTCCCGAGCTGGGGCCAGATTAAATGCACTGATATGCATTACTAGCACAAGTTATAGCTATAAGGTGACTTACATTCAGCAGTGATGACATGTCAAACACAGCTACAAAAAAACAGTTATGATGTTTGCCTGTTAACAAGTGACTAACGTTAGCTGTAGCGATGGCTATATTTAGCACACTAGCTAAATTGTTTATAGGCAGTTATGTAGCTCTGAAAGTAAAAGTAGCCTGAACAAAGCTGCCTGCGCAGAGACTGAGAAAAGATTACAAACGGTTTAACCATATAACCTACTTAAAAAATCAGAGTGTCACAGGGAAACTGGGAAAGGCGCTCGATAGAATGTCTGTTTGGTAACGGCGTGCTAGGCTGCTTTATTTCGTTCAGTTGCAAGTTGTTTAACGGGAAGGCTAGCACGGACCGGCTAGCCATCCAGTTAGCTACGCTAGGCAGCTAACGAGAACAAAAACAGCTTGTTTAAAAAGCTTTGTCAGCAACAGCAAAGGCTATGTTATGTATAGATGTACATAGTGGAAATTCACATACAGCGTGAAATATCGTGCATTTTTTGAACATTTAGCCAGCTAAAAGCGTTCACCTAACATTCTTTGTCATGCTTAGCTAGCTAGCTAGCCAACTAACGCATTAAGCCCATCACATTCTTAGCTAGCTACCTAGCTAGCGTATTTGTTTCTAAACTTACTTAGCTAGTATTGTGGCCAGTCAACGATATATAAGTCACTTTGCCCGACGTGCTAAACTAACGCGAAGCCTTAAAAGTTTACGTTAGGGACTTTATGTTTACTTGCCAACCTCATAATGACAAGCAGTAGACTGAAAACACACGGCCCGTGCTCTGAAGCGAATTGTTTAAAAATTCACAGCTGATCCCCACTACCCCAGCCCGTTCGACGCCAGATTACAAGCTAGTTCCCAGGACCTTGGCCCAGGGGCACCGATACAAAAGCCAAAATCCCCGGCTCTACCTGAGGCGGTGTACCAGCTGCCGGCGTGACTTGCTTCTCTGCACACCATTCGGTTCGACATCTTGGTACCCGAGCCGCCTATCTTGGTCAAACGAAAATCTGATCGGTGGGGGGAAGAATCCCAATAACACTGGGGAACAATGGCAAAGCCGCTAGCACTGAAAGTAGAAGTAGCCTGAACAAAGCTGCCTGCGCAGTGACAGAGAAAAGATTACAAACGGTTTAACCATATACTTAAAAAAAAATCAGAGTGTCACAGGGAAACTGGGAAAGGCGCTCGATAGAATGTCTGCCTCTAAAGAACAAAGCTCGGACCGGTTCATCCGCGGGCAGCCAAGTTAGTATCCGGATGGGTCGGTTTGTCATAACTCGGCTCCTGTTCTAACCGATAGATTCTTATTGGTCGAGCCCGTGCTAAACGCACCCGGATTCTTCATTGGTGTACGAAGGAAAGAGGCGTGTTACAGTGTCTATAAACTTCCAATCAGCACCGCCAGGCTACGTCCTTTGTAAATACTCTATTTATGTGCTTGTCGGTCTGTGATGAGACTCTTTTTGTGCTGCTAAAGAAGGTGTTAGTGTGGAGCCTTCGATCTCTTCAGTCCACCCGACTGCCATTGTAGTGTAGTATTTCTACTTTTTTACTGTAACGTTACTACGCATGTGTTATGACTTAAATTCCATTTGAAGAGCTCACGGCCATACGTCACCACCATAGATATACATACATACTTGCCTAGCTGCCGCGTTGGGTCCAGCCAGGCACGTCAACGGCGCCGCCATTTTGGGGCGGCCAACATCGCTGCTGAACTGCATTCAGTACCATTGTAGAGCGGCAGTTTAAGATAGGTTCTGTCCAAAATTATACTGTTTAAAGAATATTGCACTCAGAAAGCGGGATAGGATTATATAACGGAGGGAACGCAGCGATCCACGCTCATGTTTGTGTGGATATGGCCGGGTGGAAAATTGGCAAATAGGAAGCCAATTTTTGCTTCGTCCTTCTTACTGTGTTTGCGGGGTTTATTTTATTTTTATGTTATATTGTTATATTAAGATTATAAGTGATTAACACATTAATGGATTAGCTGATGTGTGTGAGATTATGTTTCTACCGTAGCTCGTGCTAAACGTCAGGTGCAGACTGAATATTCAGTCTGTTATAAGTTATTAAAGAAGTAAAAGCTACAAAGTCTGTGCAACCTAGATTAACCCATGTCTGAGCATTATAACAAAACAAATTTGCTGAAAATCGGTTGAGTAATAAGTAAGTTGTAGCCGATTTAATCCTGAGAACTCATTCTCTCAATACTACAGCAGTGTTAAAATGTTGTATGCTATTCAGTGTTCAGGAAATGATTGCATTCTTTTAAATTAAAAATGTTTAATCATTTATAAACTATGATTTTGCTCAAATGCTCCATATCAACCCATTCATTTTTGACTCGTTCTCAGTTCTCTGTGTATACCTATGGTCACCACAGTTATAGCAGAGCCGGTTTACGAGGAGCCTGGCCACTTCCTATTCCCCCCGTTATATCAAAAACAGGACTGCCAAACAGCAATGAATGGGAGTAAATGGCGCTCAACGGCTAAAAACGAAAAGTTAAAATAGTTTCTAATCACTCGCCCAGAACGTTTCTTTAATTTTAGAAAGTAGAAGAATGTATTTCACTAAAAAAACAAAGAAATCTCACCTATATATTTCCTTTTTTCTACAGCAAACAGGTTTTGGGCAGCAGAAGGTGGGCATTACTGCTAGAGCATGATGATTGGCGAGCCGAGCAGCTCATTGGCTGTTCGCTCTCACTGACGTCAAGGACATACATGAGGCACAGTTTTAAACTCCTATAACTTGAGTTTAAAAGCTCTTAAAAACATAACAGCAGTGTTAAAAGTTTTATGCTGTTCTGTGTCCAGGAAATAGTTGCATTCTTTTACATTGAAAATGTTTAAGCATTTATAAACTATGATTTTGCTCAAATGCTCCATATCAACCCATCCAATTTGGGCTCACTCGGGTGCACCCTCTAGTGTTTGAGAAAACCGGAAGACATTGCAGAGTGGTAATTCTCATCTCTACAAGTTCTCTGGTTGTAGGGCAACAGCTCTGAACCAATAGTTGTAGGACATGTGATTTTTAGTCTTGTGCCACCTAGCCTTCTGGAGGCGGTAATAGTTTAGCACATTCACTACGACAGCTATGGAACATCAACGTTTCCTATTTTTAGGCCAGTATTTTTTATTAGATTCATCTGTAAATTAAAGTAAAAACATAAATAACGTTTTTGTAGGAATCAAGCCCAACAAGATAAAAGAGAAATTTATATACACTGAATTGTCTATTTGGAAACACTGTAGGTGTTCTTCATATATTTACAATTACAGCCCATCTGTTCCAATACAATTTATCAGCCCCATCTACTCTGTTCATTAATAAAAACCACAACGTTACATTTTTGTTTTTGCTTATTTAATTTATTGCTGAACAGGTTAGGACCATTGTGGTGTATTACAATCCTTTATTATCATACATTTAAGAGCTAGCATGTCATGACCATTATGCTATGTAAGCTATATGAAATTAGTTTCCTAAAAACTTAAATGCACTCTAACACCTTACCTGAAAGTATCAGCTAAAGTGAAAACGGAGCATAACTGTGTTACAAGATCTATAATATCAAAATAACTGCATTCAATAAGTTTTAACACATTTATGAAGCACACTTTTATGAAGTGACAACTCACAAAAAACACAAATTAAGAATATACTTTTTCATAAGGGTCTCTTACATATCTAAAAAGTGGGTTCTATATAGTACTAAAAAGGGTTGTGAAACACTGATATTGTTTACCTAACGTAATTGTTTCATGGTGAAATTATTTATAACATTTCATTTTTACAGTCAAAAATAATCAAGTTTCATTACATTAAAATAATAGTATGACATTTCAAGTCTACAAAACACTGCAGATTTAAACCAACGTAACCAGCTCACTTTAAACGCACTGGCCCTTGAACTGAATAAAGACTGTCCCAATGCACTTTCCGTACTGGCAGTGTCGCACATGCGCAGTACTTATGAGGCTAACAGGCTCGTGCGTCATTTTTACCCCCCGTGACGCGAAATGGGCCCTCAGGACAGTCTCGTTTTTCATCGACCACCATCCATCACTATTTTGTAAGTACAAACTTTTACTTAATAATACATTATAACACGGTGCATTTGTGAGAACAGATAAGTGTTACTTCAGTTTTTTGCGCTTGGCCGTGTCCTTTGATAAAGTTCTGGACTCTAGACAAAAAATGCTTATGGAGCCGACGGCTTTAACTGGAAAAATCAGGCGCCAATATATATTTTCACGCATCAAGTGATAACATACTGTAGCACGGCATGTGCTACCCCGTGGTCAAGGAGGACGCTGGAGGCAGGATTCAGGGTCGCAGCAGCCATTTCACTTTTATTCACAAACCAAATAGACAAAACTAAACCGAACAACTAGAACCTATGTTAACTGAGCGGGCCTTTTCAGTAACTTTTCAGTGGCTTCCGCTAGCCTTTTCAGTCCTTTTCACACTCGAGCTTTTCAGCTTCTCACTCTTAAGTCTTTCGTCGCTGTCGCCTCTCTCTCTCTCTGAAAGGCGTTGCCGCCCCCTGCTCGCAACTCGTCCGCCCGGATCGAACGTGAGGCTGATTAACGTGGCCTCACTGCCAGACCGGAGGCGGTGTGCAGGAAGGGGCTCGGGCTCACTCACCGTGTTCCTCTCTCTGCCGGGCTTAGGAGTTCAGGCCCCGCCTTCCCTTCGGCTTTCGCGGCCGTCACCGGACACGGGGACGGGCGCACGCCACATATACGAATTGTAAATATTCCAGCAGTAAACTCAGGTCTGCCTGTAATTTATTTAGTTTTATGTCCATATCAGTTAATTTTAGAATTCATTCTGACTATCTACTTTGAACAGAAAGTGACCGGTAAATGTGAGGCTGGGTCTTCGCTGCAGAAGGTGCGAGTATAACGGTCTAACAGGCGCCTGAACTTAACTGTAGCGCCATTTAAGGTGGCACGGAGCGCAAAAAATGTAACGGGAAAGGGGTGGCGAGAGTTTATCTCTGGCTAGAATGTGCTCTTTTTGCATCAGAAACTCTTTTAAAAATTCATATTTTAAAATGCTTAACTAACCAAGAGAGGTAAAATTGTATAAAATAATAGTTTGTAAAGTTTCAGAATAGTAAAATAACAGTTAAACACTGTAAACGTTTCATATGCTTGTTTTACTTTCCATGAAAAATATTTATTATATCAAGGCTAACTATAAGTTGTCTGGATTTCAGGTTTGTCAGCAAGTGTCTTAGCTAGCTGACAGATGCAAAGCCAGTAGCTCAAATATAGTTGTAAGTATTCTTTACTTCTTAAATCAGTTATAAGTGTTATAGATTTGTAAGGGATTATGGAGCAGTTGCCTCGGCCAAGCACAAATGTGTAATGATGCCTGTTATTTAAAATGAATACATCTTGAGAGTTTAAATGATTGCTGATCAGTGACACATCTCTTAGGCTCTGAATGTGAAGGTGTATCTATGAGGTACCTATTACTAAAACACTAAGCTGAAGCATGGCCATTATGGTCAGAGACACTTATTTTCGTCCACATACTGTGAATGCCCATGCGGATTCAAAACTGATTACAGGTGAAACTAACGAAAGTCTTGAGGAGGAAAGGCAAGCTCTTACACTGGAGGTGAAGAACAACTAACAGCTAATCCAAAGTGAAGCAGGCAGCAGGACACAATATCAGCCTTATCATGGCAGCCATGGACAAGGTATGTGTTTTGTATGAGAGTGTCTTACTTCTCTGCCTCTTTCTGTCTTATGTGTTTTACTTTCAATTCAGTTAAAATATGATTTGTTGCCATGTCCTTAATCAAATATTGTTAAAACAAACTTATGAACATAGTTGAAATCATAATTTTACATACACCTTAGCCACATTCATTAAAACTCAACTTTTTAAAATTAATTTTCTTTCACAATTTCTGACATTCAATCCTAGTACACTTTCCCTCTCTTAGGTCAGTTAGGATAACTACAATTAATTATTTTAGCTTTTATTTTTCATCACATTTCTAGTGGCTCAGAGGTTTATTTATTTATTTATTTTTTTGTGGGATTATGTTATACATGGGGTGGCATTATCATCTATAGCTAAGCTCATACAGAATTTTTAACATGCTTTTCATATTTTAATTTCACAAAATGTTCTCTGAATTGCTTATACTGAATTTCTTTGCTAATGTATAGGCTCACCAACTTTTAAACTTGTAACGGAGTAAGAACAGAAGATGTTATGCTAAACTGACTGACCAGTGCAAATTCAAAGCCAACTTGTAACTTCTGCCACCTTATTCAAATTTTACGTTTCACCTTAAATTTTAATTTGTTGTTTGTACAACCAACCACACAGCTGCTCTTCGACAATGTTATTAATTTATACTGGTTAGTTCAATGTACGTTTTGCTTTTCTTGGTTTTGCTATTGTTGTCTATGCGGGACTTGGGATTGTTTCCCCCCAAAAAGGGGCGTGCTGATGAGAGCTTACTGTGGATGATTTATTGCCAGTCTGATCAATGGAGCTCTGTGGCACAAACGAATACATTAACTCAAGACTTTTGATACACATACAGTATTACTTAGTAGGATACATTAATTGTTGGTTTTGGTCTTTTGATGGGGTTTACTACAATAAAAAGGGTACATTCACTGGCCTTATTCTTTAAACAAATGGGCAAATATTAATGAAAAATAATACGCAAATAATACACTTCTTCAGGCTGAGGATTTGCTATTCTGTGTTCTTTGATTGAAAACTTGATGTTTTGAGTTTGTACAGTTGGATGAGCAAGGGGCATTTATTATGACGTAATATGCATAATTTAATACTATTTCTTTGTCATTCAGGGTATTGATCTTGGTGCAGTGAGAGGAATGGAGAAGGAATGGTTTTGGGCATCTACTTTGTCTGACACAAGGGAGCAGACTCTACAGATCCACCTGAGGATGTTGGCATCATTAAAATATGCACAGTGCTGCAAGATCTGGGAGATTTGGCAAATGGGTGTGCAGTCCTGCTTGGCTTGATCTATAGTTTAAACTTGAGCTATCCCAAGGTTCTGCAATACACATTTGAATTTCTTTAAAGTGTTGATGGAATTGGATGGGAACAAGCTCTCCAGTACAGTACAGGTCCTCAACAACAAACTGTGTGACTTCTGTTGACTCTTGGGCAAAGAAATAAACTGTGACTAGCTTTGAATTTTGGAGCAGTGCTGGACAAGGAGATGAATCTAAAGAACAAATTTTGCTTGATTGCAGTTATTACAATGTTTCAAGTTTTTTTAGCTGTCATACATGTTTGAATTTCTTCAGAAAGTGATGGCTTTGTATAGGAACAAGCTTTTGATTTAAGGCGCAAGTCCTTGAAAACTTCTGTTGACTCTTACTTGGGCAGCGTTACTTGTCTTTGGATTTTGGACTGCTGCTGGACAAAACAATCAGCAGTGTAAAGAGGTGTTGGGTTTTTTTTTTTGGTAATTGCTGTTTCAAGTTCAGCCTTGAGCATGTGTAAATTGAGCAACTTTTGTTTTCTGAATACTTGCTGGACCATAAAACTTCAAAAATTAAAGACAAAAAACAGTTTTGATATTGTTGGTTATCTCACCCATAAATGTGAAGAGATTCACAAACCTCTTTTAAAATAAACCTTTTTAAATTAATTTAATCTTTGTATTTTGATCTACTTTATTTATTTAGTGTGTTATTGTTTAAGTAAATTAACTTTTTGTAAATTTGTACTTTATCATTTTCTAAATTTATTTGTGTTTGTGTTATGTATGTGTTATGTATGTATTAACAACTTACATATTTACTTTGATTCATGATGGTCTCTATTAATGTAATGTACCTTGCATAACATTCAGTGTTTCTAAACCTGAAAGCTTAATAAAGTCAGGTGAGTTAAAGTGACTTAAGTTTATTTGACCTATGGACTCATTTGTGTTGAGTAAATTGAACTTCATCTTGTCAAGTTAAGTCAACTTGTCAGTAAATTCAAAACAATAATGTTATATTAATTCAGTAAAACTCCATGATGTTGCATTTAATTAACACAATTTGGTTGGATTTACATAAAATATGTTGTTGCAATTAATTGTCTATTGTTTTTCCCATTCAAGCAACCAAGTTTTGTGGGACCGGTTGCCATAACTAGATTAAGTAAATATAACGTTTCATTTCTTAGAGTGTAGTTGAACCCTTTATGGTGCTACATGGAACCATTTTTAAAGGCTCTTTGGCTGCTCCACAGCCCAATGCTAGGGACCTATGCTTAGTTTTAAGCATAAGCTCATGTGCAGCTGGTTCTCAGCATCCCATTTTTTCAAGCTTTTTATTGAGATTATACAAGCTGCACAATTGAATACCTGTATCCTGAATGGGTGCACCTGAATGTAGTAATTATAAACTCTGTGAACAAACCTTTGGACATTTGCACCTTAAAAACATATATACCTAATTTCTTCTCATTCATTGTCCTGTACTCCTGTATGGAGTGCAAAGAGGGTTTTTGTCCTGTAATATATTAATGTGTTAGATTTAGGCTGATATGAGAGACAGCGGCAGACAGAGAAAGAGAACGAGAGATAGGGAGCAAGAGCATGAGAGAAAGGAAGAGAGAAGTACCTTCAGCAAAATTCTCCAGAACAGTCTGGCACTACCATTTTCTTATGAGTGGAAAGTCACACTGCCAAAAGAAAAGGACAAAACATCAAATGACTGCACTTAAGTACAAACAGATTTCTGTAACAAAATATAAAAAAGATAACATGGAGAACGTACTAAAAAATAACATAAGAATATATTTAAAAAAGCATTTTCTTCAGTTGTGGCTGAGGATTCACAGAACTCAGTACGATCTTCTCCAAATGTTTTGCACTGCACCATTAATCATATCAATGGAAAGATACTGTAGTTCGCTATATGAAGCTCTTCACAGCAGTGCAAAATAATGACCCCTGGTGGTTAAAACATTAACAGCAGCTACAAATCTACTCCGCTTATCTTTTTGCCATTTCTTTTTCCAAACATCTGCGCAAATATCCTGTAAAAATTGAAAATGAAATGAAATACCTACATTTGCTAATTAATTTTTCACACAAGCCCCAGTCATTTGTGACAAAAATAAAAATAAATTTAAAACAGCTATTTGTCTTAAACAAATCAACCATTTGTCATTTAATTTTAGTCATTATTCTGGTATTTCATGACCATATTTAAAATGGAAAAGCCAATAGAGAAAAGATAATCCAAGCTTCACTTTTTGCTTTAACTTTTCTTTATGAAGTGCATAATACATGTCAAAACTAAAATCAAAATGCAGTGTTTACATTCTAATTTCTTTTTCATAACAACAGGCTGCATATCTGACAAAATTAAAATGAAAATGCAAAATGGATAAATCAACAGTTTGCAATTCAGTTTTCGGCACCATGGTAAAGTTAGTTTTATTTTTGATATTCGTCGTTTTGGCGCTAATAACATCTGAATGGACTGTAGAGGCTGGTAAAGACTTACATATTCATGACAGTACGACCACAGAGAGTGATGCACACCTTTTCTTTTGCGGTTTGGGTGACATTTAACGTACCCATCTTTTTGTGTTAATACCGAAAGAGTAAGACGAGATTTCCAATCAGAATAAAATGCATGCATTTCTAGACCAAACCTACATCGGTGCACACGCATTTGTTTTCCTCCAAATCATTTCAGTGCTTTTAAAAACATATTTTATTGTTTCCTTTAACAAGAGATTCAGTTGGACAACAAACAAAAAACATCAATAGCTCCAGAACCACTGTGTCTATAAACATCTGATTGTGTTTTTTACTTTAAACTATAGTGAGAATTGCACACCAAAAAAAGGACATTTAATTAAACAGTAGCTAAAATGTACATGCCCATACTTATTGTACTGTAATACCTGTAAAAAGTGATGTTACCTGTATATTGCTATACAGTTAGCTTGATGATAACATGCACAGTCTTTAAGGTTGAACAGATGCTTAACTGTCTAGAATGTTTGTATTACAAAAATCAATCATATGAGAGTGCAGAGGAGAAAATGTCTTATTTAATTTATTTTAGGTGGAATTAAAGTTTTATAAATACACCAAACACACTCAGTGTGTCAAGTTAGAGGCAGTGTTCAAATAGAAGACCAATAGCTTGAAGATATAATAGCACATATGCAGTTCTTTTGGAATGAATAACACTATAATATGATATTTTATATTCATTTAAACTTTTACATTCATTTTAAAAAATAATATGGATCTAATCAAATACCTAATGTTCATTTTGTTATTTCAATTGCAGTTCAACCACATTAAATACAATGCTAAAATCAACTACAAACAGTGCAGCTAATTGGGAATCATGACAAACAACTCTATTTTAAATGTAATACTATATTATTTTTCCTTTTTGAATTTTAGTTATTATTGTATTACATTTAACAGTGAAATAAACAGTGTTTGGTGCAGACAGGTGTTAGTGATGATGCACAAACTTTGGATTTTACCTGCATAGGATATAATGCAGCTGATTTTAGTGTTGTAAGTAATGCAGCTAAAATACTTTTGAAATTCAAGATGGAAAAAAATCTCAAGTAGTTATTGAGTATGAAGTAGTTATTATTGCATTCAAAATCCAGAAGTTGTGCATCATTGCTGCAACTTAGCTACAACATTTACAATGTAACAATTTTAGTGTTGCATATACTGCAGCTGAAATGCTGTCAAAGAACAAAATGTATAAAATTGTATATAAATTAGTTATTGCATTGCATCCAAAATCCCAAAGTTGTGTATGATTGCTGACACTTCACTGCACCATACACAGTTCTTTTTAGTGTTGTATGTAAGATGGCTGACATATTATTGAAGTTTAAAATAAATAAAAATTAATGTAAAGTTGTTATTGCATTGCATAAAAAATCCAAAAGTTGTGTATGATTGCTGACACCTAACTGCATCATGCACATTTGTTTTTAGGGTTGTATGGAATGTGTTTGTAATGCTATTGAAATTCCAAATACATGAACATTAATATATTGCAGTTATTGCATTGTATCCAAAATCCAAAGGGTGTGCATCATTGCTGACACTTCACTGCACCATACACAGTTCTTTTTACTGTTGTATGTTTTGTAATTGAAATGCCATGGAAATTCATAATACATAAATGTTAAAATAAAGTAATTATTGCATTATATCCAAAATCCAAAGGTTGTGCATCATTGCTTACACTTCATCACACCATATACAGTTGTTTTCAGGGTTCTATGTAATGTATAAATTATTGAAATTTAACATACATAAAAATATAAAGTAGTTATTGCTTTATATCCAAAATCCAAAAGTTGTGCATGATTACGGAAACCTAGCTGCACCATACACAGTTGTTTTTAGTGCTGTATGTAATGCAGCTGAAATGCTATTGAAATTCAAAATGCATAAACATTTACATAAGGTAGTTACTGAATTAAATGTAAAATCCAAAGGTTGTGCATGATTGATGAAACAGCTGCACCACACACAGTTGTTTTTAGTGTTGTATGTAATGACACTGAAAAGCGATTTAAATTTAAAATACATTGGAATTAATGTAAAGTAGTGTTTGCAATCCAAAAGTTGTGTATGATGGTGTAATGATGTAATGGAATAACTACTTTATATTAATTTCTATGTAATTTGAACTTATAATAATATTTCAGCCACATGACATACACCACTGAAACCAACATTTTATGGAGCAGCTAGATTCAATTAATCAAGTACAACCTTTGGATTTTGGATGTAATGCCAGAAATATGTAATAAAATTTTTTATATATTTTGAATTTCAATAATATCTCAGCAGCATTACATAGAACACTAAAAACAATGGTATATGGTGAAGCAAGGTATCCGCAATAATGCACAAACAAAATATCTTGAAATATAATGCAATAAAAGCTTTTGTGTTTTAAATTTCAATAAAATTGCAGCCTCATTACATACCACACTAAAAACCACTGTATATGGTGCAGCTAGGTGTCAGCAATCATACTTTTTTGGATGTAATGCAATAAATTATTTTCATTTAATTTCAATTTAAATAATATTTATTTATAGATATTTCAAGATGCAATAATATTTCAGCCACATTTTTAATGACTAAAATTAAATGACAAATGGTTGATTTAAATTTATTTTTATTTTTGTCACACATGACTCATGCTTATTTGAAAAATAAGCAAATGTAGGTATTTTATTTCATTTTCAATTTTGGCAGGATATTTGCACAGATGTTTGGAAAAAGAAGTGGCAAAAAGAGGTTTGCATTTCACTTTATTGTTTTAATTTTAATTTCTTTTTTGGTCGGATTTGCCTCCCATATCGTGTAAGGTTATACAGGACATAATTGTGCTGATAATCAAGTTTAACTTGAATAAGTAAACTGAATTAGACATTTGACTTGTATTGAATCGAAAAAATAACAGAATGGTATAAAAATATGAACCGTTATCAGTATTTTCACTGTTTGCATTTGTTAGCCAAGGTATTGCTAGCTAGCTGTGTCTGCTGAGCTTAACTTTAAAGCATTAGCTAGCCAGCTACATTGCCTTAGAATTTATATCCCTTCCTTACATATTTGTAATGACTAGTTTACAGCATTAATTAATACTGTTGTGAGAATTTAATATAGGACTGAAACTGTGTAGTAGTAAACACAGTTTGTGCACTCTGCTGTGGAATTCATTGTCTGTGATAAAATTGGTTGCATTGTTTTGCTTGCATTTCTTCTGTTGTAGTATGGAGTTTCATATTGAAGACCGTAAAAAGGTAATTTAGGCAGGCGATGTTCTAGTTCAAAAAATTGGGAAAATTTCAGTGATTAATATTTATAATTTGTTAACTGTTTATTAACTAAAAAGGTTCTTTTGTACTGTAGACTGTAACCTGTAGACTTATATGCTTAGAATAAACGTGAGCAGACTGCAACCCCTCCAATCTGCAACCTTTCCTGCTCCTGTCCCAGTCCCAGTGGAATTGAGAGAAAGGGACAAAAAAGGAAATTTAGTTTTCAAAGGCCTGGACAACAATCTCAGAAGTCTGGCATAACTCCCAAATGAGTTGTATATTAATGAGATGTATATTTGTTTTGTTTTGTTTTTTGTTTGTTTGTATGTGTGTTTGTTATATTTGTACTGGTATGTCCCAGAGATAAAGAACGTTCAGCTGTTGTGCAAGTGAAAGCCTGCCTTTTAAATGAGAGAAATGCATTTTTCTTTTTGCTTTGCTATTTGTTTTTTTCCAAAGATTACTTCATACAGGACCTTTTCAACCCTTTAGAAGATTTACCTGTAGAACACGAGACTTCTAGGTCAGTGAGTTGGGCTGAGAGGCAGGCTCTAAACTCAGAGAGATGGAGTTCTGCAAGAGGAGCGTTGATGAAGAGCATGCTGTCCTCTGAGCATGTTGACACTTGTGTCTGTGAGCTTTGTTTGGGGGAGCCTGCAGTGGTGTGATTCAAAGACTGGTTACCTAAAGCAGTTTTTTGTGCAAGGACTGTGACATCAAACTCCATGCACACCACGTCCTTCACAACATGTTTGATGGATTTTATCGCCCTCTATTCCCAAACATGATTATCCAGGAGGGAAACAATAGTTTGTATGTTCTTAAAGAAGTAAGTAAGCATATGTCACTGAATTGTGCAAAAAGTAAGGGTGTAATGATATACTCAGTGATTGTTGGAAAGCAATAATTTAGATAAGAATCTAAAGAAGACTTCTATGCTGTTATAGGTGAAAAGTTTTTATTCAGAGCTGCCATTTCTACAAAGTATATGTTGAAAGCAAGTGAGTGTAGAAGGGAATGGTGGCAAAGATGGATAAATATTAATTGTTCTTCATTCCAACAGCTTGCACAGACGTGATTACACTTTTAGCAATTGGATGGAATAGAAGAAAGACGGCAAATATGGATAACCTTTGGCCCAAAGATATGTACTTTATTGAGTACACATCAATATTCCGCACCTTCTGACATTTTGAATATTAGGGAAATGTAACTCATTGTGTTTATCAGAATTTTTTGATGAAAAATTAGCTTTTTCTACTTTTCACAAATGTACTTGGTTAGCCAATACATGTTTTCCTTATTTAGTTTACTTCTTATTAGATCTTAGTACTCATTAGCTATGTTAGCATTATTGCTTAAATTAAAAATAAAAAATGAAAGAATTAACATTCTATTCTATTCTGTTCAGACTATCAGAAGACTGGCAGAGGAGAAACAGAAGCTGGAGCACCAGTGTGCTCAGCTGGGGATCAATAACTCCATGCTTCAGCAGTGGGTGGCTGAAGTGCAGCCCTGGCCTGAAGGTACTGAACTTCATAAAGGAAAAGCCCCCACATACTCCATTAACCCATGTGCACTTTTATTTAAAAATATTTTACAAAAATTAATACATCTCATCCACAATATACACATCGTCTACACTGGCCAGCAACTTCGTTGAATACACCTCCTTGTATTTACACTCTCTTATCAGGTAAACAAGAGTGTAGATACAAGGAGTGCACTTTGTAGTTCTGTAATTACAGACGGTAGTCCATCTGCCTCTCCGCATACTGCATAGCAATTAAAGTCAAAAGTCATATGACCAATAGCAATCTGGACATTTTGATCACTTTAAATACTCAAAAAAAAAAAAACTAGAATGTTTTTTTTTAAATTAGTATAGTACAAATTTTATCATTTTATTTCTAATATAGGCAGGACTTTTTGTGTGTAATTACAGAAAGAGCTCAAATTCCTACTTGACACTATGGGCCCTAAAAAGCTCACTAACAATTTTTATGGCATTTGTTAGTTTAAACAGAAGCCTTGGGGCACATAAAAAGTAATTATGGAGATCCTTCTTCTGAGTTTACTGTTTTTATTGTTTGAAATTTAACTCACTAGATATGCTGTTAAACATTTTTATTTTATTTTTATAAGCATTTAAGCATTATCGCCTACAATTTGGCATGACATTGCCTAACACATACATTTAGGACTACATTATATTGAAATTTGCATTGCTTCTGCTTTACTCTTCAGTGCCCAAAGCATGAAAATAGATTGACACTTATCCTTTTACAGACACTCACTAGCTATATGGTCCAAAGTGCCATTTACATAAATATGTATAGCTTTATAGATATATAACAAAATAAATAGTCAACTAGTCAATTAAGAGAAGGGCCCTAGCAGTTTTGTATTCATATTGGTCCCCAATGTAATTGTTTTTTATTAGTTCTTTTACAAAAGTGTTGCTGTTCATAACCATAACACAGTGATTGGGCTTGAGAACACAAGCGGGCTTAAAGAGTACCAGGGGCCCCTTCAGGCCTACTCCAGACATTTTATCCCTTTATTAACTCATTATTTTTAAATAGGTCATATAACACTTGCTTATTTATAGTGAGAGATTAAGCTTCCGTGTTTGTGTAGGATGTTATGTAAAGTTGGTTAGTTTTTCTTCTAACATATTTATTTTTTGTGTGTACTTTTTCTCCTAAATTGTTTTATTCTATTCAGTTATGTGTAGTTCCGATCCTGACAAACCAGCTGATCTGAAATCTCTACAGAGGAAAATTGAGGGACTGTACCTCAGTATCAAACAGAGGAAACACAACCTTTACCATCAGACAAGTAAGAGCTATTGCCTGTGCCTTCTGTGACTGAGGGCCAATTTCTCAGACATGGTTTATGTTGTTCTATTGTTCAAAAAGTAATATCCTGACACAAGTGACATGCTGATCATGCTAATTTTGCATTTATCTCATATAGGCAGCAACAAAAATCAGCACCATCTCAGAAAAAAAATTGCTGAGGAAAAGACTGCATTATCCTGTGAAATTGAGATGCTGATTAAGCAGACACCCGTAAATCTGCCAACAGTTGATGAACAGTTGATGACATTCAAAAGGGTCAAAAGTGGCCAGTTCATTAGGTACACTTACCTTGCATTGGCCAGTTTATCAGAAACACCTAGCATATACACCAACCAGCCATATCATTAAGTATCTACTTGTACCTACGCTGTTTAGCTGTTTTATCCTGTCCATTTACCATATAGGTGCACTTTATAGTTCCACAATTACAGCCTATAGTCCATCTGTATACTTTGTTAGCACCCTTTTCTTCAATGGTCAGGACCCCCACAGAGCAGGTATTATTTGGGTGGTGGATCATTCTCATCACTGCCATGACAACAACGTGGTGGTGGCATGTTAGTGTGTGTTGTGCTGGTATGAGTGGATCAGACACAGCAGTGTTGCTGGAGTTTTAGAACAGTGTGTCCACTTGCTGCCCACTGTACTGGACACTCCTACCTTTTCGGTCCATCTTGTAAATGTGATGTCAGAGATGATAGGTAAGTGCTGCTGCACAGTTTGTGTTGGTCATCCTCTAGTCCTTCATCAGTGGTCAAAGGACGCTGCCCACAGGGTGCTGCTGGCTGGATGTTTTGATTTGTTGACTATTCTCAGTCCTGCAGTGATTTTGAGGTGTTTAAAAACTCTACCACTGCAGTGCTGAGAATGATTCAACACCAAAATAGTACATGCCCTGTGGTGGTCCTGTGGGGGTCCTGACTATTGAAGAACAGGGTAAAAGGGGGCTAACAAAGTAGGCAGAGAAACAGATGGACTACAGTTTGTAATTGTAGGACTACAAAGTGCTTGCTCCTATATGGTAAGTGGATCTGATAAAATGGACAATGAGTGTTGATGAAAAGAGGTGTACATAATAAAGTGGCCGATCAGTGTAGCTGCAGTTTGTAGGTATGAAAGTACTAACTGTAGCCTATTTTTGCACAACTTTTCAACCACAACTTGTCCATAAATGGATGCCAGTCTGGTTGATCTTGGTCCTGTGTTGTTCTATTTCCATTGTTGGACAGGGTAGAAGGACAGCAACATATGGGCTACAGTCAGTAATTGTAAACCAGTAACATGCAATTAGATGGTGGGTGTACCAGAAAACACAGACAGTGAATGTAGCTTCATATATGCCTAATAAACTGGCACCTCAGTGTATACAGCATAGGCCACAGTAATGAATGCTCATTTTATTTGTAGTGTGCTTCACATAGGAAATTCCACTGAGAAGAACATTTTTGACAGTGTAATGCTAGTCAGACTTTGGTAAAGTACAGACTGAAATAGACTGGGCAAGAAGATGTTACAGTCAGGCTCTTCAGGGAGAAGTTGCTTTCGCAGAGTTTGAATTTCTGACGGAGGAGAAAATTGATACATCATTTGATGAAAATATTTGATGCTGTCATTGCACGTCTTTTAACAAGCATGATTGGTAAATTGATGCTGTCCAATGAAAAACAAGTATCTCCAAAATGGTAACTTTACAAGAGAGGGCAAAAACGTTCTTTACTTTTAATGTAAGTCAATGTAAAGATATTTTATTCCAAGTAATTTTAGAGCATTGCTATTGGTCCTTTCATCAAAGGACAGGCACCATGTCCAAGTGATGCAGAAAAATAAAAATCGACAAAAATGGAGATACGTTTTTTCCTTTGGACAGCGGTGATATATGCATGTCATATTTGATATGTGCATCAAGGGCTTTAGTGTTAGAGCCTGAATAAAGTAATCTATCTTGCTACTGAAGGTCTATCTTCCTGTAGAACTTAATTCCAACCCCACTGAAACACATCTGTTATAGGAAATCAGAGTTTTGTAAAGACATTGAATTAGCTAGATCAAGTGTGCTAGATGTTGGGACTGAGTTCTGCAAGAATGTAAATGTAGTAGATAGTGACCACTGCCCTGTTACTTGCAACAGATTTCCATACGCCAACTGTAAAAATGAGAGCATATTGTTAAACATGGACAGAAGGTGTAGCCAAAACAAAAAACTGTTGATATCAACCCATGTCCTGGTTCAGATTTCCATAATGTGTTTTTGAAGTTTTGAAATGCTAGAAATACCATTAATTACATTCCTAGATGTCATATTTGTTGTATTTGTGTTGTGTTGTTTGTCTCATGTTTTACTGATGATGCATTACTAAGACATCTTTTGCATATGCAAAATATGTGTGTATAAATACATTTTAAACAAAAATTAAATCTGAATTCTTCTTTAGATTTCTGACACAGGACAACCAGTCATTAACACACATTTCATGATTCAGTGATTGGAGACAAGACATCCACAAAGGGTTCAAAGCCATTAAACTCTACTGTGAAAATAAAGTAAACAATAATTAACTACATGCCTCTTGTGTAAGGCCAATAGAGAGTACCCGACATTATAGAATCTGTATGCATTTTAACCACTGAATGTTGATGAATTGTGAATTCCTAAATTAAGAGCTTTAGTTAGAAGCTATTCAGATACTATTCAAGTAATGGGTTACAATTAAAAATATAGCAGGAAATTATTATGTTATATTTCACCTTTGTTAAAAAAACATGGATAACATATATATGAAATATGTACTTAGTTAAATAATTACATTTACTGTCAGATTTTCATAAACTCTGGAATCTCAGCTTCACCAGTTTATTAGAAATTCTTTTTTGAGGGATACATTTACTGACTAGCCCATCTGCACAACCCTGTTGTGCCTGACAGACTCGTACCAGGCAAGTGTAGCTCATAAAATGGCTAGTGTACATAATTGGTTTCAATGCATATTGCTGGACTCAATTCAATCGAGTCCCTGAAAGGTTTATGTTTTTATTATTGAGTGTTTTGTGCACTGCAATGTTCAGAACATGCATTATCACTGACTTATCATCACATAGCCTTAAAAAAAGGTCTTCACTGTTTTTATGATTTGTATAAAGAATGATTAAGATAAAGATACACTATGTGGCCAAAAGTATGTGGACACCCAACTATCACACTTATAGGAAATTGCATTCCAAAACCATTAGCATGATTAACCGTAGGGCAGTAGGTGTGGCTGAAACACCTCAACTCAATAATTAGTATACAAAATTTTGGAGCTCACAAAAGTATGTCAATAGTATGTTACTAGTAATAGTATGGCCATACTTTTGGCCATATAGTGCATCATCCCTACTGTCTTGAAAAACATACAATTGATATTAGCAATATGATCAGGTACACAAAAAAGCCAAAGCCTAACCTAACCCTAACCCTAAACTTAACCGTAACTTGACATGTCAGAGTGCCGGCCCCCTAGGAGGGTAGAGACATGAAGTAGCTTTAGGGAGGGGCTAGGGGCATGGGACCAACACGGATGTGCTTGACTCTAGCTCCTCAGCTATTTCTGGTGACTTTTGGTGTTTTAACGGTGTTCAAAAAATGGGTGTAAGGGAACAAAATTATCAAAGTGTCTAGGAGTACCAAAATGTCCAAGGGAAATATCTCCTTGAACTTTGGGCCTAGTCTCACCAAATTCAGATATATGTAGCACTCCAGGTAGTTAGCAAAATATGCTGAGGTTGTTGCTTGTACACTGTTGCCTTACCAAGCTACACCATCTCTTACCTTGCCTTAGACATAACCTTTTGGAGGGCTGTATCTCTGTGACCTTTGACCCTAGGCTCACCAAACTGCTGATCTGGAAATCGTCCCTGTGAGCTGACCAAGCATGTCAAGTTTGGTGGCAGTACAGTTTTACGCCAGCTCTCTGGGGCACATTACACCTTATTTCTGTTGTAAGGCCTAAGTGCTCAAAGGTCCATACATCTGCAAATAGTGACCCTATACATGAACACCAAACTTGGATATGTTGTTCGCACTGATGGCCCAAGCAACATATTCAAGTTTGGCGCTCCTGCAATCTTGCGTTCCCTTAACGAGCTTGGAACACCTCCAAAAACTCATTCTGTTACATTCTAATACCTAGAGAACATCTTGAGCTGACCTCTTGGCCTATACGTGTTTTGGCAAAGAAAGGCTCGGGTATGCTGTATGACTCTGGGGTCTTGTATTGGTCTGGAATTCGAAATGGGGGCTCAGGGGGAGGTGCTTGATGACATGTTGGAGTAACACTACCATCACTCCCCACCCCCTGATACCCCAGGGTGGAACTCAAGACATGACAACTTCTCCTGCCAAGTATACCACCCCCCATGAGGTGCAGTACTCTCTGCTTTGGAGATCTCCACATCTGTGTTCTTTTCTGGATCACGGGCAGATTTGTTATTTGAACCACTTCACCTATGCCAGCCATTCGAAAAGTACCACTTTGGTACTCAGTCACCTAACTGGTTTGTGAGAAAGGGTTTGTGTAAAACTGATCACATCCATGCATCAGGGGGTTCAGTTGCGCCCCTATAAGAGTGAAATTTAGTGTACTTCAAAGATTCGTATTTTAACAGTGAATTAACTTCGAATTTTTGAAAGAATGTCAAGTGTGGTTTTGTACAGCATTATGTCAAAAACACCTCTCAATCCTAAATGGAAATGTAAAAGAAAAAATTGGCACAATAAACGTTTTGTGTTCTCATGTCAATGAAGTTGGGTGGCATGGTGGCGCAGTGGGTAGCGCTGTTGCCTCACAGCAAGAAGGGCCTGGGTTTGATTCCCCGACCAGGGTCCTTTCTGTGTGGAGTTTGCATGTTTTCCCTGTGTCTGCGTGGGTTTTCTCCCGCAGTCCAAAGACATGCAGTCAGGCCAGTTGGACATGCTACATTGCCCCTAGGTGTGAGTGAATGTCTATGTCTGTCTGTCTGCCCTGTGATGGACTGGCGACCAGGGTGTATCCTGGCTTCCGCCCAGTGACAGCTGGGATGGGCTCCAGCACCCCCTGCAACCCAGAAGATGTCAATGAAGTTTTTTAAAAATTTAAATTATCACGTTTAATATCTACATTTGCCATAAACCCTTGTGTTGTATGTAATATAGTTTTGGTCAACATGGCACTTTTTGTTATTCACAACCATTTAATGAAAGCTTTCTCAATAAAGCCAATTACCTACCTGTTCTTTGGTTGAGCAAGACTTTCCAAATGCAAGTTTTACAGCGCCCATTTCAGCAATATTATACATGCAATGTTCAAATACGTTTTTATATGTATATATATTTAATAGTTAATATATGCTAAATCTGACATACAATTTTTTGTGGAAGTGATCTTTACAGTGAAATTATCTATGCAAAGACTTGTTTATAAAGAACACTGTTCAAGTGTTCTGCCATGGTGGTTATATTTAATGAGCTGTGTTGTATCATTTTAGCATTCTCACAGACAGTCACATTTGATTGTACTTCTCTGCTGTGCTATGCAATTGACTATACATTGCTTCTCACCAAAAACATGTAACTCAACTTCAGATTTGTACTCAAAATAAGTACAAATAAGGGTCCTAATATTCCTAACAAATATTCAATCCACAGTGGGGAAATACTATAGTTATTACATCTTTGAAAAACCTCTCCTTTTCCTTTCATAATGCAAAGCATGTATATTGACTAGTCTATATTTGTGTGAAGAAGTAGAAAGAGCCATGGTGGTTATATTTAATGAGCTGTGTTGTATCATTTTAGCATTCTCATAGACAGTCACATTTGATTGTACTTCTCTGCTGTGCTATGCAATTGACTATACATTGCTTCTCACCAAAAACATGTAACTCAACTTCAGATTTGTACTTAAAATACCAAACACAATAGTAATTAATTTAGTTCATCATATGCATATATGCAGGTAAGAAATTACATTTCCATGAAACATACAAACATGAAATTTAGAACATTTATTGAACATTTTCTATTGTGATAACACTGAACATACTATGCAACCAACTCTGACACCTAGGTGCTTCTCCATTTCTTTTCACTGCAGTGAAAATAGATACAGAAAACAGATATAGAGAACAGATACATGAGTAGTGTAGTTACATTTAGTATATATTACCAACTACAATGATAATGATTCTATACACACTGGATGACAAAAGGACATATATAGACTATTTTGTTTGGGAAACATTAATGCTACATAGGTAAAATTAATATCTGAAGGATGGATATGTACATATGCACGCCATGTGTTTGGCTCTAATTTCACCAAAAATACATGCATTATGTATACATGCACACCAATGGTTCATTATTATTATTATTATTGTTATTATTATTATTATTATTATTATTAAGTGCGTGTGCTTGTAGTGCAAGGCTTAATTGCACTTTTAGAAAAAAAAATTTCTACGCAGTACTAAAAAGTATTCTTTGACTTGTAACAACAGCAGACAACACCTTGTAACAACACCTTTCTGAAAATGCTCTTTGAAGGACCATATACTGCAGGTTCTCCATCATACAGAAGACACAAGAACTATTTCAGCATGCAAATGGTTCGTTGAGTTGTCATGGTTCTATATACACCGATCAGGCATAACATTATGACCACCTCCTTGTTTCTTCGCTCATTGTTCATTTTATCAGCTCCACTTACTATATAGGTGCACTTTGTAGTTCTACAATTACAGACTGCAGTCCATCTGTTTCTCTGCATACTTTGTTAGCCCCCTTTTACCCTGTTCTTCAGTGGTCAGGATTGCCATGGACCGTCACAGAGCAGGTACTATTTGCATGGTGGATCATTCTCAGCACTACAGTAACACTGATGTGGTGGTGGTGTGTTAGTGTGTGTTGCGCTGGTCTGAGTGGATCACACACAGCAGTGCTGGTGGAGTTTTTAAACACCTCAGTGTCACTGCTGGACTGAGAATAGTCCACCAACGAAAAATATCAAGCCAACAGCGTCCTCTGGGCTGCGTCCTGTGACCACTGATGAAGGACTAGAGGATGACCAACACAAACTGTGCAGCAAATGAGCTATCGTCTCTGATTTTACATCTACAAGGTGCACTGACAAGGTAGGAGTGTCTAATAGAATGGACAGTGAGTAGACACAGTGTTTAAAAACTCCAGCAGCACTGCTGTGTCTGATCCACTTGTACCAGCACAACACACACTAACACACCACCACCACGTCAGTGTTACTGCAGTGCTGAGAATGATCCACCACCCAAATAGTACCTGCTCTGTGAGGGTCCTGACCACTGAAGAACAGGGTAAAAGGGGTTAACAAAGTATGCAGAGAAACAGATGGACTACAGTCTGTAATTGTAGAACTACAAAGTGCACTTATATAGTAAGTGGAGCTGGTAAAATGGACAACGAGCGTAGAAAAAGGAGGTGGTCATAATGTTATGCCTGATCGGTGTATATCCTAGCATGACCCATGGTTCTAGTATTAATGCAATTATGATAATGACCGCACATGGGTGAAGTGAGTGTTTAGGGAGGGTCAGATTCAACAAAGGATTAAAATCCATTAGTATGGGTTGTCAGATTGGACCATAATTTATGGACCCTCTTCCTTAGCCCTGTTCCTTAGCCTTGCAACAGGATCAGCTAAGGCCCTTGAGTGTAACTAAATCAACTCAAGCTGCAGGAACAAAGGGCTCAGCGGCTGCTGGAGAGATGGCTATCTATTGTTGTCAGACGCTCAATGCCATATACCAATCCAATTACTTAAACCTGTTGCCACCTCTCCTATTACAGTGGCCTATTGAGGCAGGCTTGAGTGCAGCTTGAGTCCCTTTGACAAGAATGTGGTGGAACAGATTATGTCTTTAATGAGAAATGCCCTGTGCTTTCATTCAAAGCTTACCCTTTATGCTCTCAGCACCAATGATCATTCTCGGACCATGCAATCAGTACACTCTTATACTAATACACAAATAAAGTAGACAGAAAAATGAATTTTATAACATTACACTATATTTGGTTACTAAACTACTTAAACCATAATGTCATAATGTTATGCCTGATCAGTGTATATCAGGTCCACTTTCCATATAGGTACAGTTTATAGCTCTTCAATTCCTGAACCTTGCTCAGCACTGCAGTACACAGACATGATAGTGGCACTGTAGTGTGTGTGGTGCTGGCATGAGTGTGTCAGACACAGCAGTGTCACTGCCAGTTGAGAGTGGAGAGTGGTCTACTCCCCAAGTTATACCCAGCCATTGGTGCTGGGTGCAGGATTGTGCCTGATACATTTGGACCAGCACCAATGGCTGGATACACACCTTAGTACACACACCTGCCTTGCTGATACACATTGTAGGTGCACAATTAGAGACTGTAGCTTAACACTGCTGTGTAGTCATAGAGGAGGACACACAAATTGTGCATGGAAAAAAAATGAGTCAACAAGGCAGGTGTGTCTAATAATGTGGTCAATAAGTATATAAAAAGAAATGTAAAAACCCCAGGTCCATTCCTCCTTATGCACTCAGACAAGCACCACACACATTACCACACCACTACCATGCCAGTTTCACTGCAGTGTTGAGAAGAATCCACCTCCGACATAATATCTGTTCAGAGTTTGTCCTACAGTGGTCTCTTTGATAAATTGAACAGATGTATGTAAAACATGCAAAATGAACCTATATAGTAGATGTATATGACAAAATGATCAATGACTATTTTTCTTTGGTTTTCCATTACTTTTTACACCACCTGTATATTATTGCAAAAGTATATTATCCTACCCATTCTGCTGCATGGAAATAGAGATGCTTAAATGTCTATTTCACAGTGAAATTAATTAAAATAAACCTTACTTGATTGCTGTTTTCTTTGAATTGTCTGGTTAACTTTAATTCTGCATTAACTACTATTTAATTAGATTGCTGATGCCTGGCCCCACCTTTCAAAAAAACCTTCTGCATGCCATGACGGTCAGCTATTTTTAGTAGCAGCTCATGCTGCAAGAATGACTTGCACGTCTGACATATCTGCTATTCTAAAAAGAAAAGAAAGTCTCTAATGATGCTTTTCCTCACTATAGTGCAGGCTTTCAGAAAAACATGTTCCCACTAACAACAAACTGAACTGATTTTTGGAGGACCACAGTTTGGTGCACATGTGATGGTAATTAGTCACACCTGTCAAAACATATTGAGCTAAAGAAAAAGTCCAATTTCTCTGCATCAAACAAGCTAAGTTTGAAAGCACCCTTAGACTAAATGAAAACTCGGGCTATTGTGTGCATTTAAACATAGGAAATTATTAGTGTTTCCAACTATTTTGCATAAGAAAACCCTTTATACACTTACCACATATCAAGTTTCACAAGGGCAGGAAAACAGAGTAAAAAGGTTTACACATACTTACCATGAAGAGCAAGGATGCCATCACAAGAAATTCCATTCTTCCCTCTACAGAAACGAACAAGCTGTTAGGCCTCCATAATACACACTTTCTGTTTAACATATGTCTTAAACATGGACATGGAATAAGCCTCGGAATAGTCTTTAGACATGGAATAGTGTTTGTACTAAATTACAGTATATTTTACTATAGTCTTAATCACAGTCTGGTAAACTGTCCCTCAAAGGTGCAGAATGCAGTTTATGTAGATTATTATAAAATAATATAAAAAATAATATAACATTATTATAAAAACCCAATTAAAAGATGCTGATTCAACATATCCCCAGGTATTCTAAGAATATTATTCGTTTCAGGCAATTTTGCACTGTTTATACTTTTAAGACAGAAAGTCCTGGAACTAAGAAAGCATTAAATAGGAATACTGACAATCACTGATGTTTTAATAAATGCTTAGAATGAATTAGAATTCATGTTTAGAAAAAAAAACAAAACAAAAAAGAAAAACAAAAACCCTGCATAGCGATTACTATTATCATGTGATGTTTTGTTTAATATTCCATAGTAATAAAGTCAGCCTAACACTCTTGAATTACATTTGGATAATTTTCAATCCTGAGCCAGTCGTTTTATCCTATTGATCAAAACAAGAATTAACTATTGCCTGTTTTTCTCTATTATGTAATGTCAAGTGGAGTTAACTGAATCAGACTTTCAAAAACTGGTCATACCTTAAAAGCAAAAATACCAGTCATATCACTTAAATAATTAAATGATTTAATATTTTAAAAAAATCATTTTAGCTAAAAACAGTTTTTAAACTGTACTGTACAGAGATGGCTTTTCAGTTCATGCTATGAATAATTTGAGTGTATTTGTGGAGTATACTGTACCATATGATTACTTTACAAATATGCTACAGCCAAGAAAGCACAGCAGCCTATAGTTTGAAACATAATCATTTTTGAATGATAACAACGGAGTTAACTGTGGTTAACTGTGTTAAATCAGGGCTAAGGAAGTACCAAAGAAAAACTACAGTAATGACAGTGGGTTTGCAATAGTGGCCTGTGTGTGTAATGTTTTTGGGACCATTTTTCACTTTAAAGGAACAGAGATGAGGTGCACAAAAGTAATTCAAATATACAGCCAATAAGAAAAATAAGAAAAAAAAAGTTATTCTCCCTTTGGTTCTACTGCTTTCACCAGGGCTAAGTTACCATGCTGAAAATTGTGCTGGGCACAATTTGTAACCTTCCCATGCCCAAAAATATGCACAGCTAAAATGCCATGGTTACATGGTTACTCTCTATATTTAAAAGTATTTGTTCTTACAGTAAAAAAGACTACACATATGGTACAAAATAACAGCAACACTACACAAAATACTCATACTCACTGCACATTTTATCAGGTTATCCTACAATTTACAGGTGAACAGTTACTCAGTGTAATCCACCTATTGAGCCATAATTTTTCAGCTCCCATTTTTTCCATTCATCAAAAGGGACTATCATTAGAGTTATTAGGGTAATAGACCATTCTCAGCACCCAGCAGTGACACTGATAGGGTAATATGTGTTGTGCAGCTACCTTGCTGGTGCACTTTGTAAGTGTATAATAAGAGATTGTGGCTCATTTTTTTCAATGCACCATTTATGTCAGCCATCCTCTAGCCCTTCAGCAACTGACCACAGGTCCACTGTTTGCTAAATACATTAGTCTGCAGACCATTCTCTACCCAGCAGTGGTATTAAGATGTGTAAAAACTCCAGTAACACTGCTGTGCCACTACTCATATCAGCATCACACACTACCATATCAAGGTCACAGTTGTGCTGAGAATGGTTCACTACCCAAATAATATCGGGTAACTGGTGGTCCCTTTCCATCTATCAATTGGATAGAGGAGAACTACAGTCTGTAACTGTACAGCTACAAGGTGCACTTACACAGACATGCCAAAAGTCATGGGACAGGAACTAGTATCGTGTAGGACCCCCTCTAGCCAGATGCAGTTCAGCAACTCGACGTGGCATCGATTCTACAAGTGGATGGAAGATGTCTGGAGGGATGTTGAGCCATTCCACTCCATCACCCACAGCCCCGTGGAAATTTTAGGTGCAGGATCTCGGGTGTGAATAGACCTTTGCACCACACTCTATAAATGCTTGATTGGGCTCATCTCTGGCAAATGTGCAAGCCACACCATTCGTCGGAACTCTCCAGAATGCTCCTCAAACCAAATCTGGACAACTTGGGGCCGATGGCACAGTACATTATCCTGCTAGAATATCCCATCATTGTGGGGGTACATGAAGTCCATGAAGGGCTGAAAATGGTCAAAAAGCAGTGAAACATAGTGGTCACCAATCAATGACATGTTTAGGTGGACCAGTGGATCCAATCCATGCCATGAGAACACATGCTACACCAGTATGGAACTACCACAAGCCTGCAATGTGCCTTGTTGACAACTGGTGTCCATGGCTTCATGGGGTCTGCGCCACATGTAAACCCTACTCTGAGCCCGAAACAAATGGTACTGTGACTCCAGTTAGCAACCTCACGAGCCCAGGTGACGAGCTGTGTCCGGTGTTATGGTGTTAACAGAGGCACTCTGGTGGCTCTTCTGCTCCCATATCCCATGAAAACTAAAGAACGCTGCACTCACCTACGGGATGCGTGTGCAGGGACTCCTGCATTGAATGTGGATGTGATTTCTGCTAGAGTAGCTTCTCTGTTCACATGGACATTTCTAGCCAGTTGCCACCAGTGATGATCATTACGCACCCTATACTGTCATCATGCCAATCATGCCAATAAATGATGAATACATAAAGTTTAATTTAACCTTACAGCCACACAAGTGGCCTTATCACAAGAAAAAACAGATAGCTCAGTTTTACCACAGACTCAGCTAATCTCACTGCCCACTTTTGATCCCCTGAATGTTTGGCCTGACCAACCTCTCTATTTCTCTCCCTGACAACATCTCCACAGAACATTCCCTGACTCTCATGGGTGCAGTCTGAAATACAAGTGATTTTTCTACAATTCATGCAACAAAAAGGACATCTGAAATTAAATCAAGCCTGTGCCCAGCTGGCCACCAACGTCAACAAACATTGATATCTGGTTGAATGTTAGTTGTGACGTCGGATGACCAAAATTCAACATATAGACAACGTCTAATTCCAACGTCAGTTCGACGTAGAATAATGATGACAGCTGACATTGATATTTTGTTGGTTTTAAGTTGTGATGTAAAGTAATCAACATCCAACATCTTCCAAACATCACATCCCAACATCATATTGGCGTAAAATACTGACAGGCAGTCATGGGGTATGGTGACCAAAACCCAACATCTATTTAATGTCATAACCATGACGTCAAATTGGCATAACATTCTAACGTCATAAGACGTTGATATTTTGTTGGTTTTAAATTGTGTTGTTAGGTAACCAAAATCCAACTTCTTCTAAATGTCCAATGCCAATGTCATATTTACGTAGAATACTAACAAGTAGTCATGAGGTATTGTGAACGTCAATTCAACCTGACATTCTAACATCATTAGACATTGATATTTTGGTGGTTTGAAATCACAGTGTCAGGTAACCAAAATCCAACGTCTTCCAAACATCACATGCTAACGTCATATTGACGTATAATATTGACATGCAGTCGTGAGGTATGGTGACCAATTTAACGCCATAATCTTAACTTCAGTTCGAAGTGACATTGTAACATCATTAGACATTGATTTTTTTTTTTAATTGTGCTGTCAGGTAACCAAAATCAAACTTCTTCTAAATGTCCAATACCAACGTCATATTGACGTAGAATATTGACATGTAGTTATGAGGTATGGTGACCAAAACCCAAAGTTTATTCAATGTCATAATCTCAATGTAAATTCGATGTGACATTCTAACTGTAACCATTCAGCGAAGTTCAGACGTGTGCGGTTAAAAATGAGAAGACAGGCTTTATTTACACCAGGCAGAGTCATAGGCAAAGTACAAATGTGGGTCAAAACCAGGAAGCGATATATGATCACGAATGTGATCATAACACCAGGCAAACAAAATCCAGAGGGCAAGACAAAAGACAGAGTCCACAATACAGGCAAAAAGGTTCAGAATCACAAATCCAAAAAATCCAGCAAAGGTACAAAAGGGTTAGGCAAAAACAGAGTCGAGGAAACAAGATCGGGGTCAATAAACAGAGTAGGTCAAAACAGAAGAAACGCTCAGTAAGTTCAATAATGAAGCAATACATCGCAAAGAACCCTTTCTAAAGCCCGGGCTACACTAAACTAGTCATATGACAAACACACAGGTGAAACTATTCAATATTCTGGTGACCTAGAGCGCTGATAGGTGCGAGGCTGATCGTCACTGATCACATGATCACCACTTGACTCTATGAGGGACTCCGATTCTACAGGGAAGTCCGCCGTCATGTGTTTCCCAAGGTGTCTTGGGAAATGTAGTCCATAACACTAAGAGAGTCCATACAAGGCGTGACACTAACATCATTAGAAGTTGATATTTTATTGGTTTAAAATTGTGGTGTCAGGTAACCAAAATCCAACATGTTCCAAATGTTACACACAAACGTCATATTGACGTAGAATACTAACATGCAGTCATGAGGTATGGTGACCAAAACTAAACGTCTATTTAATGTCAACTCCTTAACGTCAAATTGACGTAACATTCTAAAATCATTAGACCTTGATATTTTGTTGGTTTTAAATTGTGATGTCAGGTAACTAAAACCCAACATCTTCCAAACGTCACATGCAAACGTCATATTGACATAGAATATTGACAAGTAGTCGTGAGTATGGTGACCAAAACCCAACGTCTATTTAACATCAAATCTTAACGTCAGTTTGACGTGACATTCTAACATCATTAGACATTGGTATTTTGTTGGTTTAAAATTGTGTTGTCAGGTAAAAAAAATCCAGCATCTTTCAAACATCACATGCCAACCTCATACTGACATAGAATACTAACATGCAGTCGTGAGTATGGTGAATTCGACGTGACATTCTTACATTGTTAGAAGTTGATATTTTGTTGGTTTAAAATTGTCTTCCACACGTCTTATGCCAAAGTTGGTTTTAGGCCATGGTGTCAGAGTTTTAACCTTCACGAAACAAAATTCTAACATCAATAGACTATGACATGTTGTTGGCTCTAACCCAGACAGCAGACTGTTCTGGGCCAATTCTGGCTCACATCCGTGAGTGTTCATTGACTTCCAGATAGATATTAGCCAGATGCTGGACAGCTGTGTATGATTTTGAGTAATATTTACCTTTAAGAGCTAATTCTAACGTGAATTTTATGGCCGAACAATGTGGATGAAGGAAGAGGGCCACAGCACAATTAAGTTGCAGCAGGTTTGTGCTCAGTTGATTTACACCTCAGTACTTTTGGCCTATGTCTGACATGTCATAAGTGGCCCCACTTATAATTTCAAATTATATGGTTCCAGTATGGAAAATGAAAAGTTATAACTAATTAGCTAACAGAACCGTTTTAGCATAACACTTGAAAAGCACAGGGTAGCTAGGTTAATGTAATGGCTATCAGCTCAAGGTTTAGTTACATTACCCTTAATTGCTAATTCATCATGGCTAATGTTAACTTATTCCTTAGCTAACATTAGCTAACTACTCTGAGCATTTAAAAGGAATAGCCTGTGCTTTTCGAGTGTTATGCCATAATGGTATAGCGCTTTAGTTTGCAGTTAGGACATTGTTTGCGGTTAGCTCAAAGTTAGCATGTTAGCTTGGGTCTAGAGCGTTTGCTCTGGGCTAGCATGTTGTCTTGTGACAGCAGTAGCAGGTCCTCTCATCTGCACACACATCATCCTTCTGTGTAAGTCAGTAGAACTAGAAAACTATTTAAAAATAGATGCTGTCATTGTTAAAATGAGGCGATATTTCCTGGTTCATATGAGAGTTCACTGTCAGGAGTGCTTTACATTAGTTCAACCTGTAAGTAGCTTCATTTTGATTATGGGTTCCTTAATGTTTGTTGGAACAAAAATGTTCTTGTTGATTACAGATCTTGCAGTTGTGGAGTTCTTGCCTCATTATTCAGTAAGTAAAACCCATCTATTCCAGACAAGCTGTTATTGGAGCTCTGTGGCTGCTTACAGTGAAACAACTACCGAAGTGACTGAGCACATGCAGTCTGTAGAGGGATCCGTTGGAAATGCTGATTGTAGTGTTATTCCAGATTGCCAGGTAAAGGGATTTATTGTACAGTTTGACACAAAAACTGTGTTATCTGGAAATCAGTTAAAGAAGTAAGTAATAGCTGAATGCTTTTCCTCTGTTCTTAGGCATCAGGAAGTGGACAGGCTTTGATTTATCCAGTTTTGTATTTGTTTACTGTGGAAAAAATCCACAGTAATCATATGAATGACTGCAGACAGAATCAGAAAACATAGCTGTTTATCAAATTAAATCACGAAACAGCATCTCATACACAGTTGGCTTGGTCTCATGTATGCATGTATTTTATGAAGGCACATTGAATGGGTTGACACCTATACTTCAGGGACATACACAAATGTTTTTATTCCACAGACCGCTTAAGTATGATTTTTTAGACATGTTTGCCATCTCTGATTTAAAATAAAATGTCTGTGAAATTACATTCTAAACCCATTTGAACAGTGCTCCAAGGTAGATGTCAGATTTAGCCAGTATTTCAGTGGGCTCTCCACTTTGCTTAAGAATTTTTCATCCACCATAGTTTAAAATCTGTGCAGAAATATTATGAAAAGTGTATTTAGGAATGTGGAAAACATAGTACTTTTTGACAGAAGGCATTTGGTCTTCGGAATGGCCAGCAGTATATATCCTTGAAGATGTACACACAAAGACTGCAGACAACGACCTGTCACAAAGGTGAAGCCTTTTTTCCTTCATTCATTTACTATTTTTATTTATTTAACCAGAATCAACATGGAGTTTTCATTCTAAAATGGCGTTTGCCACCTATTGATTATTAAGAAGAAATATCACCAATACTAATTGCAAATATAACTAATATTTTGCATGATCTGCAATAAATGAATGTGGCATCCTGCAGGGCCACACCTGGCTGGGGACTAAAGTGGGTACTCAGCCATAACTGTGTGCCATATATAAGCCAAATCTGGCCCACACCTTTTAAATATACTACAGTATATGGACCAGAACTGGGCCAGAACACTTAGTTCTACCCACTTTACAGTATGTGGGCCAGATCTGGGCCACATTTATTAGTTCTACTCACTTTACAGTATATGGGCCAGAGTTGGGCTACATCTGTTAGTTGTGCTAATTTTATAGTGTGTTGGCCTCATCTGGGCCACATCAATTAGTTATTCTTGTTTTACAGTATATGGACCAGATCTGGGCTGAGGACCCAGCCAGAACTGGGCCAAAACAAAACCAAAGATGAGGCCCAAAAGTGGGCAAGATAAATTTTGCTAACTGGGAAGTCACAGTGTTAACTACCCAAAACATCTGCTAAACGTCACAGTGCTAAAGTCCTTCTAATGTGGGATACAGACAACTTTAGACCTTGGTATTTTGTGGGATGTCAGTTGTGGTGTTGGGTAAACAAAATCCATCTGTCAAAATGTCTCATACCAACTTCATACACATACGGCTGTTCAAAACTTAAATATATATTTATACAAACATAAATATGCTTAAAATATGTCATACCACTAAACTGTGATGTTACTGCTCTTTAATAAATGTATCTAATGTATTTTCCTGCTGTATGACACACACACAACCACAGGATACGATTTTCGGGTGACAGCACTACAGAACGTTGTGGCATGTTTTGACTGATTGGTCACTCAAAATTCAAAAGTCAAAATAGTTGCAGGGTGAGGAGGAGGAGAAGGGTAGGGCGCCTTTTGAAAAACCGCGGACAAGACTGAAGATTTGAACCGAGAGCGATGGAGACAGACATACTGACACACAAACTGAGTAAGTATTAAGTAATTATAATTTATTTGGATTGTACAGAAATGTGTGCTTTACTAAAGTTTAGTCGAGCTAATAAGTTGCAAGGTTAGATCTACTAACCTGAAGCTAAGTTTCTGTTACCAGCTAATGCTAGCTCCAAATTAGCCCAGCAGTGTTAGCTAGCATAGCTACCACACTATACTGAATCAGTGGAAGTAAACTGGGTTTTTGCGGTTCAGGTGGGTTTGTAGTGTGAAGTCAGACCATTTGAATGAAGTGCAGGCAGGCAGGCGGTGCACGTTGTTTGCGGCAGTGTAAGCTGAAGCTAGCTAGGTTTCCGTTAGCGGCTAATGCTAGCGCCATATTAGCTTGTCAGTGTTAGCCTAGCCAGCATCCTGTATCGGAGCATTGGAGGGGAAAACTGGATTTGTGATGCGGAGTTTGTAGTGTGAAGTTGGTTCATTTGGATGGAGCGCAGGCAGGTTGTTTCGCGAGTGTAATCTCTAGTGTTCGTATGCCTGCGAGAGGCGCATACATACAAAAGGGAGTCCGGATTCTGCACAACACAGACAAACAGGCCTGATTTCTAAGTTTCTGAGACCATGTGTGTGCTCTACACGTCTATTTCCAGTTAAGGCGATATATATATATTTTATTTGGATAAATAAAATCTTACCCTTTATTCAATTGTTGTTTGTTTGTTTGTTTGTTTGTTTTCTGATTTTCTGATTAGTTTGTGAAACTAGCTAATTTTTGGTGTTTGCACTGACAATGACAAAACAAAAAATGTTTTGAAAATGTTTCTCTTTTTTTTTTTTAAATTTATTTATTTATCCCCCCCAGGAACGCCCCTCACGTGATGTCACAGGCAGGTGGGCTTGAAGTAAAAGCCACAGTAATGTTCCTGAGTGAACAGAACAGCATGAAAAAGACCAATAAGGTCAAGATTAATGATTGCCTTCATTAGATTGTGATGTTGGTAAGTTTACTGTTACATTAACATTTTATCAGGTCCTTAAAACTTGTGGAAAATAAGCACATGGTTGCTTGAAAGTCAACAATACTCAACTTTCAGTTATATTGTGCAAGCTGGCAGCACAACCCCTGCTGAATAAAGACCATTAGAACCATTAGGACTAAAACCTAATGGTTTTTGCCCCCTAATTGGACTTAGCTTAATGGTTACCAACAGAGACCAATATTTTCCAAGTGAAGGATTAGAAATGTATCTGGAATCTGTCACTGGATCACCTGTTAAACTGTTAGGATGCTTTGCATTATCAACCCATCAAGAAAAACCAAAACACATTACAAAGCCCCAAGAACCAACATACATTAACATTTTATCAGGTCCTTAAAACTTGTGGAAAATAAGCACATGGTTGCTTGAAAGTCAACAATACTCAACTTTCAGTTATATTGTGCAAGCTGGCAGCATAACCCCTGCTGAATAAAGACCATTAGAACCATTAGGACTAAAACCTAATGGTTTTTGCCCCCTAATTGGACTTAGCTTAATGGTTACCAACAGAGACCAATATTTTCCAAGTGAAGGATTAGAAATGTATCTGGAATCTGTCACTGGATCACCTGTTAAACTGTTAGGATGCTTTGCATTATCAACCCATCAAGAAAAACCAAAACACATTACAAAGCCCCAAGAACCAACATAAATTCTTAATGGTTTTGATGTTCATCAGGGACATTATAATCCACATTATATTCCATTATTGCACATTAATTTAAATAATGCTTGGATTAATTTAAATAATGGTGTAGAGCAGATTGTGTAGTACTGCTGAAAACACTGCTGATAGCTACCATTAGCTATTAGACTGCAAGTTCAAGTTGGGGATCATAAAAACGAGAGACAGTACTCTATACAAATCATAAAAATCTCTACATTTGTGCATATTTTTAAAAGCTCATTAAGTAAACATGTAAAAACAATATTAATTTAGAATGCGTAACGTCTTAATACAAATACTGTTGTATTTTCACCACTGAGTCATTTCCATCAGTGAAAAAAGCCATTCTGCAGACATATCAGCCAATGACAGTTAAGGGGGTGTTCCTGATGTGGGCTTTCTAGTTCTATGGAAACGCCTTTCATTCCCTTTCGACACTATTGTTTGGATTAGCTTAGAAGTGAGCCGTGGCACTGACCTCCGAAAGTTGTGATTAACAGTATCAGCTGTATTTGTTTTTTTTATTTGTAATATTACAGATATAACCATATCTGTAATGTTACAAACAAAAAAAAAAACAAATACAGCTGATACTGTTACATGTGCTGATACATGTTGCATGTTCTGAGTTCTGATGCACAGTGGGGTGGCATGAATTCTAGTTCTGTGTGATGGCTATTTAAGCAATAGAACACTCAAGGTCGTGTATATAATAATTTGTTACTTGGCAACACGTCAGCGGAGTGATACAGTTTTGGTGTGAAAAAACAGTGCTGTTGTCATAAATATCAGCATGATTAAAACACTTCTCAACCAATCAGCTTGTAAGGTCGGAACCAAATGCTGCATAATTGAGTATATGGAACAAATGAGACTGTCTAATATAGTCTAATACATAACCAGTGTATACTGATAAATCAGTGTGATTAGTCAGTTATTAATCTCAGTGTTACTGAACAGCTTTGAGGTATGATTAAACTGAACAGTCTTCTCGGTAGTTTAAATGTTCACAAGTGATAAGCTTAGCAATGGCGTTGTACTGGACTGCTGCATGCGTTTTGTTGCCAGTTACATATAACATTATTAACTAAAAATCATACAGCTACCCACTTTAATGTCAACATTAGCAAGAGTTTGTTATTGGGATATGGCAAATTTTTGGTGAAAGGGCAGCATGATTATAAGAGCGGCAGCGGACTGAAACAGGCCATGAGAGCCAAAATAATGTTGAGAATTTTGTAATCATTTTTGTATTCATTTGAACAATAAAATGTTTTTCATGAAACATTAACATAAGAATTACATCTACTGCCAACCAGTAAGAGTAAGGAACAGTGTGAAATAAAAATTACTGCAGAGGTTTTCTCAGATACTCTAATGTATATGTATTCCAAATGTTTTCTGAATACATTACTTTCTTAAGTATTGTAATGCGGGGGTTCTCAACCTTGTCCACCTCAAGGCCCACCTGTTTATCACTAGAAAGCAGGAAGGCCCACAAGATAACAAAACTGAACAGTTTTGCTTAAAAATGTCATTTTTGGGAAGTTCTCAATACAGTGGTATGTGGGGCCCACTCTTGCAATATGTGATGTATATCAGTGAACATGAAATATATAAATATATTTATATATTTTAGCTGGTGATATATAAATTATCTGGTAAAGGAGTGACATGCACAGTTACACACACACAGTCCATCTCTTGCTCAAATGTTAGGCGATTGCACTCACATATGAAATTGTTTAACTTGACATCTTTTTCCTGAAGTTCTTTTTTTTTGCTTTTGTCATGAAAGTCTAAGAAAAGCGAGAGCAAAATGGATGCTAACAGGCTAGCTTCACTTGGAAATATGTCATGTTAAGAAAGAAAAATGCATTTCCAATTCGCATCAACTTTAAGAGCATTTGAGTGTGGGTAGTTACGAGTACCATCAATAGGCCGTTAATAATCCTAATTTTCTGCATTGCATATAAGCAGCCCTATCTTAGGCTAATTACTTACCTCACCTGCACCCTATGTCATGGTCCATTACAATGTTTTTTTTTTTTTGGATCCTCTGATTGTATGTCTGTAATCATCATTAAACAAAGACTGATTAGTTTTTCTTTGTCATTGCAGCTGCTGTCAAAAAGTGGTACAGCAAGGACCAGAACATATTTCCTGTGCTGTGGCAGACCACCTTTAACATGCCCCTGGACAGTTTGGCAGTGGAGGCTACACGTCCAACCCAAAACAGTTAGGAACACAATATTTACGGTGTTTTTTTGGGACCTTTGAAAGATGTTGTCTTTAGTTGTCTTACTAAAATAAATAAGGAAATGTTTTATTGGTACTTTTTTGTCAGCTGTCGAATTTTGAGAGCAATTATGAATATATGATATAATGAATATGATATGTAAGCATGAATTCATGGTTGAAATTTGGTTGAATTCAAGTCGCTGAACAACGTTGGGTTTTGACGTCAGTCCGAACAGTCTGAAAAAGACGTGTTTTCGAGGAGTTGTTGCTTTGTGTTTTTTTGGGGGGTTTTTTTGTGTGTGTTTTTAAATTTTTTACCAATTTTTTTAGGTGATGTTTTCAGAAAGGTGTTAAGGCGGCCACAGCTAGATCAGGGCAGCCATGGCTCAGGTGGTAGAGTCGGGGGCTTGACGTCAAAACCCAATGTTGGCTTGACGTCAGCCCAAATTACATTTTCAGCTAAAATTCAACGTCTGTCCAATGTCAGGGATTGATGTAAAGACAACGTTGGGTTTTGACGTCAGCCTGATTTTCATTTTCAACTAAAATTCAAAGTCTTTCCAAAGTTGGAGGGTTGACGTCAAGCCAGTGTTGGGTTTTTTAACATCAGCCCGATTTTCATTTTCAACCAAAATTCAACGTCTGTCCAACGTCAGGGGTTGACGTCAAGCCAAGTTGGGTTTTGACATCAGCCCGATTTGAATTTTCAACTAAAATTCAATGTCTGTCCAATGTCGGGGATTGACGTCAAGCCAATGTTAGGTTTTGGGGTCAGTCTGATATTCATTTTCAACTAAAATTCAACATCTGTCCAACGTCGGAGGGTTGATGTCAAGCCAACGTTGGGTTTTGGCATCAGCCCGATTTCATTTTCAACCAAATGTCAACGTCTGTCCAAAGTTGAGGGTTGACATCAAGCCAACGTTGGGTTTTGGGGTCAGCCCGATTTTCATTTTCGACTAAAATTCAATGTCTATCCAACGTTGGAGTCCAAAGTCATTTTGACGGCAAACTGACGTCCTGTGCCTGCAGGGTAATGTGAACTCATTACAATGATTATAAACAGCCATTTCAGCCAAAAAATGTCCTTTATATGTGAGGGAACAGACAGTAAATCACATTTTCTTAAGAGAAAATATGACTAGTTTAACTTGGGTGACTACATCTGTACAATCATGAAGTTGTGGATTCAAGCGCTTCTTCAGACTGAAAAGGCGTTTCCAGCATTCCACAAGCGCTCAGACTCTTTAGAAAGGCTGGAAATGGCATGAAGTATTGGCTTAACTTGAGCTCATTATAATGTTTATAAACAGACAATTCTGCCATGAATTATCATTTATATGTGTGGGAACAGATAGTAAATCACATTGTCTTAAGAGAAAATATGACTAGTTTAACTTTAGTGACTACACCTGTACAATCATGAAGTTGTGGATTCAGGTGCTTGTTCACTCTGAAAAGGCGTTTCCAGCCTGAAAATGCTGTGCAGAATTGTGTAACCGTGAACTCATTATAAATATAACTAGAAAAGTGCATTTCCTAAAGAAAACGCAGAGTGGTTGTGCCGCAGTTACTATGGAATTCTATGGGAGGAATGAGGGATGAAAAAAGTACTTATAGAGGAGTGTGAGTCAGTGTGGCTGTGAATTAGAGCTTGGGAATGTGCCCATGCATTTCGGTGTCTTTTGCACAATGGAAAAAACAGGGCTATGGTTTCGCTGAAAATAAATGGGATTCTAAGGGAGGAACGAAGGATGAAAAAATGACAAATAGATGAGTGTGGGTCAGGACGGCTGTGGATTAGAGCTTGGGGACCTGCCTTGAATGAGTACATGCATTTTGGTGACTGTAGGGCAAAGAAGTAAAACTTTGAGTGGTGGCGAAAATTAATGGGACAATATGGGAGGAACGAGGGATGACAAAACAACAAACAGAGGAGTGCAGGTCAGGACGGCTGTGGATTAGATCTTGGGGACCTGCCCTGAATGAGTACATGCATTTTGGTGACTCTCGGGCAGAGAAGTAATAGAGTTTGAGTGGTGGTGAAAATTCATGGGACTATATGGGACGAACAAGGGAGGACGAGGTCTGTTGCACAATGGAAAATGCAGGGCTATGGGTTGGCTGAAAAAAAAAATGGGACTCTAAGGGAGGCATGAGGGATGAAAAAATCAGAAACAGAGGAGTGCGGGTCAGTATGGCTATGGATTATAGCTTGGGGATGTGCCCTGAGTGAGTACTTGAATTTTGGTGGCTCTTGGGCAAAGTTAATAATAGGGCTGGAGTTTGGGCAAAAATGAATGGGACTCTATGGGAGGAACGAAGGATGAAAAAACGACAAATAGAAGAGTGCGGGTCAGTATGGCTGTGGATTACAGCTTGGGGATGTGCCCTGAATGAGTCCATGCATTTTGGTGACTGTCGGGCAAAGAAATAATAGAGTTTGAGTGTTGGTGAAAATGAATGGGACTCAGTGAGGGTAACGAAGGATGAAAAAATGACAAGAACGAGGAGTGCGGGTCAGTATGGCTATGGATTAGAGCTTAAGGGTGTGCCCTGAATGAGTACATGTATTTCGGTGGCTGTCAGGCAAAGAAGTAATAGAGTTTGAGTGTTGGTGAAAATGAATGGGACTCAATGAGAGAAACGAGGGATGAAAAAATGACAAATAGAAGAGTGCGGGTCAGTATGGCGGTGGATAAGAGCTTGGAGCCATGCCCTGAGTGAGTACATGCAGTTTGGTGGGTGTTGGGCAAAGACATAATAGAGTTTGAGTGGTGGTAAAAAAAGAGTGGGACTCTGTGGGAGGAATGAAGGATGAAAAAACGACAAATAGAGGAGTGTGGGTCAGGATGGCTGTGGATAAGAGCTTAGAGCGGTGAGTGGTGGTAAAAACGAATGGGACTCAATGAGAGGAATGAGGGATGAAAAAATGACACAAAGAGGAGTGCGGGTCAGTATGGTAGTGGATTAGTTCTTGTGCTAGCTAAGTGCAATTCCACCTTAAAAGCAGTTCCACCTTAAAAAAATCATTATGTGCGCTGACACTGCTGACCATTAGGCTGGGAGCATGTGAGACATTGGGCTCTGTGCGTGAGTTTGTATGGGTGTGTGAGTTAACGGCCCATTGTGACATCATGTCTGGCATGCTGCCAACAGTCTGCTCAATGTAAGTCTAGGGGAGAGACGAAAGATGGAATAAAATGACAAACGGATGAGTGCGGGTCAGAACAACAGTGGATTCATGGTCAGGGGCCTACCCTGAGATAGTGTATCAAAAACGGTGTCGATCGGGCAAGCATAAGTACCTTAGATTGGCATGTAAATGTTCACCCCATTCATTCTCTATGGGAAAAAATTCCACAAAATTCCCTCGCTACACGGAATCCGTGCATCCGATCAAAAAGCTGTATACAAGCACGCATCACACAATCAGGCCGGACAATCTGGAGTTAGAGTGGTGTCGATATCTCGAAAGCTGTGGGACTAGTTACAAGGCAAAGAAACGGCAGAAAACTAAGAATAATAATAAAAAGATGAAGAAGAAGAAGAAGAATATAAATCGGATAACAATATAGTTATAACCATAACTAGAAAAGTGCATTTCCTAAAGGAAATGCGGAATGGTTGTGCCACGGTTACTATGGAATTCTATAAGAAGAATGAGGGATTAAAAAAGTACTCATAGAGGAGTGTGGGCCAGTAAGGCGATGGATTAGAGCTTGGAGACCTGATCTGAGTGAATACATGTACTTTGGTGGCTGCTGAGAAAAAGACTGATTAGGGCGTTGTTGCGAAAGAAAAAAAAATGGGACTCTATGGGAGGAACGAGGGACGAAAAATCGACAAATAGATGATTGTGGGTCAGGGCGGCTGTGGATTAGAGCTTAAGGACTTGCCCTGAATAAATTCATGCATTTTGTCACAATGGCCCGTTAACGCAACGATGTAATAGAGTTTGAGTGGTGGCGAAAATGAATGAGACTTTACGGGAGGAACGAGGGATGAAAAAATGACAAATAGAGGAGTGCGTGTCAGTATGGCTGTGGATTAGAGCTTGGAGCCATGCCCTGAGTGAGTTCGTGGATTTCGGTGGTTGTTGGGCAAAGTAGTAATAGAGTTTGAGTGGTGGTAAAAATGAATGGGACTCTGTGAGAGAAACGAGGGATGAAAAAATGACAAATAGAGGAGTGCGGGTCAGTATGGCTATGGATTAGACCTTGGGGGTGTGCCCTGAATGAGAACTTGAATTTTGCTGACTGTCGGGCAAAGAAGTAATAGAGTTTGAGTGGTGGCGACAATGAATGGGACTCAATGAGAGGAACGAGGGATGAAAAAATGAAACAAAGAGGAGTGCGGGTCAGCATGGTGGTGAATTAGTTCTTGTGCTAGCAAGTGTAATTCAACCTTAAAAGCAGTTCCACCTTAATAAAATCATCATGTGTGCTGACACTGCTGAGCATTACGTTGGAAGCGGGTGAGACATTGGGCTCCGTGCGAGAGTTTGGATGGGTGTGTGCGTTAACGGGCCATTGTGACATCATGTCTGGCATGCTGCCAACAGTCCGCTCAATGTAAGTCTATGAGAGAAACAAAGGATGGAATAAAACGACAAACGGATGAGTGCGGGTCAAAACGACAGTGAATTCATACTTGGGGGCCTGCCCTGAGATAGTGTATCAAAAGCGGTATCGATTGGGCAAGCAGAAGTACCTTAGATTGGCATGCAAATGTTCACCGCATTCATTCTCTATGGGAAAAAATTCCACAAAATTCCCTTGCTACATGGAATCCGTGCATCCGATCAAAAAGCTGTATACAAGCACGCATCACACATTCAGGCTGGACAATCTGGAGTTGGAACGGTGTCGATATCTCAAAAGCTGCGGGACTAGTTACGCGGCAAAGAAACGGCTATAATAATAAGGAGAAAAGTGCATTTCCTAAAGGAAACACGGAATGGTTGCACCGCGGTTACTATGGAATTCTATAGGAGGAATGAGGGATGAAAAAAGTACTCATAGAGGAGTGCGGGTCAGGACAGCTGTGGATTAGAGCTTGGAGCCCTGATCTGAATGAGTACATGTACTTTGGTGGCTGTTGAGAAAAAGACAGATTAGGACTTTGTTGCGAAAGCACATATAAATTGGATGCTATGGGAGGAACGAGGGATGAAAAAACGACAAATAGATGAGTGCAGGTCAGTGTGGCTGTGGATTAGAGCTTGGGAATGTGCCCATGCATTTCGGTGTCTGTTGCACAATGTAAAAAACAGGGCTATGGTTTGGCCGAAAATAAATGGGATTCTAAGGGAGGAATGAGGGATGAAAAAATGAAAAATAGATGAGTGCGGATCAGGAAGCCTGTGGATTAGAGCTTGGGGACCTGCCCTGAATGAGTACATGCATTTTGGTGAATGTCAGGCAAAGAATTAAGAGTTTGAGTAGTGGTGAAAATTAAAGGAACCATAGGGGAGGAATGAGGGATGAAAAAACGACAAATAGAGTAATACGTGTCAGTATGGCCTTGAGGGTGTGCCCTGAATGACTAAATGCATTTCAGAGGCTATCAGACAAAGAAGTAATACAGTTTGAGTGGTGGTAAAAATGAATGAGGCTCTATGGGAGGAACCAGGGATGAAAAAACGACAAATAGAGTAGTGCGGGTCAGTATGGCTATGGATTTGACCTTGAGGTTGTGCCATGAATGAGTACATGCATTTCAGAGGCTATCGGACAAAGAAGTAATACAGTTTGAGTGGTGGCGAAAATTAATGAGGCTCTATGGGAGGAACAAGGGATGAAAAAACAACAAAGAGAGGAGTGCGGGTCAGGACGGCTGTGGATTAGAGCTTGGGAACATACCCTGAGTGAGTACATGCATTTTGGTGACTGTCAGGCAACGAAGTAATAGAGTTTGAGTCGTGGCAAAAGGAATGAGACTCTATCGGAGGAACGAGGGATGAAAAAATGACAAATAGAGGAGTGCGGTCAGTATGGCTATGGATTAGATCTTGGGGACGTGCCCTGAGTGAATATATGCATTTTGTTGACTCTCGGGCAAAGAAGTAATAGAGTTTGAGTGTTGGCGAAAATGAATGTAACTATATGGGAGGAACGAGGGATGAAAAACGACAGATAGAGGAGTGCGGGTCATGACGCCTGTAGATTAGAGCTTGGGGACCTTCCTTAAATGAGTACATGCAATTTGGTGACTGTTGGGCAAAGAAGTAATAGAGTTTGAGTGGTGGCGAAAATTAATGGGACAATATGGGAGGAACGAGGGATGAAAAAACGACAAATAGAGGAGTGCGGGTCAGTATGGCTGTGGATTAGAGCTTGGGGACATGCCCTGAGTAAATATATATGCATTTTGTTGACTCTCGGGCAAAGAAGTAATAGAGTTTGAGTGTTGGCGAAAATTAATGTAACTATATGGGAGGAACGAGGGATGCAAAATGAAAAATAGAGGAGTGTGGGTCAGTATGGCTGTGGATAAGAGCTTGGAGCCGTGCCCTGAGTGAGTATTTGCATTTCGTTGAGAGTTGGGTAAAGAAGTAATAGAGTTGGAGTGGTGCTAAAAATGAATGGGACTCTATGGGAGTAACGCAGGATGAAAAAACGACAAATAGAGGAGTGGGGGTCAGTGCGGCTGTGGATTAGAGTTTGGGGACCTGGCCTGAATGAGTACATGCATTTTGGTGACTGTCTTGTAAAGAAGTAGTAGAGTTTGAAAGGTGGCGGAAATGAATTGGACTCAATAAGAGGAACGAGGGATGAAAATATAACACAAGGAGGAGTGCAGGTCAGTATGACCGTGGATTAGTTCTTGTGCTAGCTAAGTGCAATTCCACCTTAAAAGCAGTTCCATCTTAAAATAATCATTATGTGTGCTGATACTGCTGAGTATTAGGCTGGGAGTGGGTGAGACATTGGGCTCCGTGCGTGAGTTTGTATGGGTGTGTGAGTTAACATTGTGACATCATGTCTGGCATGCTGCCAACAGTCTGCTCAATGTAAGTCTATGAGAGAGATGAAAGAGGGAATAAAACGACAAACGGATGAGTGCCAGTCAAAACGACAGAATGCCCCGAAAGTCGAAGAAGTCCCCAGCCAAGAAGGTGCAGTGGAAGCTGCTCAGTATGGCTTTAGAAAAAGAAGTTTCCACCAGGCATTCTGAGGAGAGCATGGAAAGGACTGAAAATTCAGAAGATCGTTCACCAGGAAATCCACAACAGGTGCAAAGTGAGATTGTAGTGAAAGCATCATTCAGCCAGGATGATGAAAGATTTCCTGTCCACAGCAAAAATAAACAGTGTGTTGCTAATTCCCTTATGTTTTTGGCTCACCTGAATGAAGTGGATGAAATGGATAGGAAAGGCTTAGATTGTGTTTTGATGGAAGGTGATGAACTGTATCGTCAAGTACGGCGTGCAGTAAAGACAGTACCTGGAAGTGGGTATCTGAATTTCGATGAGCTGCCGGATATAATTGCTACCAACATGGGCCAGTACACTGTGGTCAGGTCAAAGCCAGTGAGTGGATTATTAGCCACTGAACCACCGCCAGGAATGGACATGTATTTAAATCTCTCAAGACGGCTTCAGTATTTAGGAAGTGACTATTCTCAGGCCTTGATGCTTGTTGGCGCCACGTGCATAAGTGTCTTCAAAGACAGACATGGGAGATATGGATTTTTTGATCCACATGCTCAAAGTCATGAAGCTGGAAAAGCTGTAATGGTGACTTTCAGCTAGGTTAATGATCTAACAGACAGACTGATCAGGAAATTTCACAGACCATCAGATGATGCTCTAGATCAACAGTATGATCTTTTACCAATCCTGTGTTTTGAGAGAATTATCCCCAGAGACAATGCCACTGTAGGACAGACAGAAACAAACGAAGAGGATGGAAGCAGAAAAAGAAAAAGATGTACGAGAAAAAGAAAAAGATGGTCATGCGACACAGTGCACATCATCTACCACAGATCAAAAAAAGAGCTACAGTTCTGAGACAAAAAACTGCTAGAAAACTTACGAAAATTACAGGCAATGGAAGGAAAACGGGAACAATTCAAAGAAAATGAAGATAAACAGAACCGAAAGATACGGAAGAGGGAAATTGAAAGACAGAGATACAGACTTCAATCTTGTAAGAAGTTGGTTGACATGAAGGCTAGGTATAGAGAGGACTGTGATTTTCAGACAAAGCGAAAGTCATACATCCGAGCCCGGTACAGAGAAGATACTGGATACCAGTTAAAACAAAAACAGTATGGCAAAAGTCATTATATGGATGATATTTTTTGCCAGAAGAAAAAAGAAAATAACAGAAAATGTTACAGGGATGATGCCGCTTTTCAGATAAAACAAAAAGCGTATGGAATAATGCGCTACAGGGATGACACTGCTTTTCAAAGAAGAAAAAAAGAGTATGGGAGAACGCGCTTGTTGTTTATTAAGTAGCGATGATGTGAAGATGATGAGACAACTCCGCTGACACTGTGTCTCTTCATAAAGAAAGTTTATTACAAAGTAAAACAGTATCATATCAAGCACTATAAAGTACCTGAGAGAGGATCCGTGCCAATTCTAAATGTCCCTCTCCCGAACAGAATGATCCAGCAGCATATATATATGGTTCTTGTTGTTGAAACAGGAGACAGAACATATGGTCCTTTTTAAAATGATCTCATCTATTTGGAACTAAGAGAAGAAGGGAGAAAGTGAGAGGCCTACTCCCTATGGGATTTGGACCAAGGGGCCCCTGCAAAACATTCCAGACCCCTGCAAAAACAGACCTGCAAAACAGAGCACACGGGGCACTCCAGACACCCAACTCATGCTGAAAGAGTATTTTTACCTTCTTCTATCAAAATGTTCCTTTTTAAATATACTTCATTTCCCCCCTTTCAAGACTTATAATAAAGTCTCGAAAAACAAAAAAGTAGCACATACATATTTGTAGTTGTAACTAAATAACAGTTCTTCCTACACATGCTTCCTACAGCATAACCTTAGCAATGCAACAACTTTCTGGAGTGTGAGAGCGAAAAAACCTGTCAGGCAGCTATCATTCCTGAAATGTCCATCAAACAATCTAGACAGGAAAAATTCTCTCACGGCCCCTCTGCCTTAGGCGACCACATAAAGTACTCCAGACCACTTTAAAAGGAGGTATTTTGATAAACTGTATAGAGATATGATTTAAGCAAATACATATGGAAACCTCAGAAAATAAAATCAAAACAATGTCCACATTCAGGCTGGTCGACCTATCGGACCTTCCAACGGACCTTTCCCTGCCTAACACCAATATCCCTAAGCACCCGAAAAAAGAAAAGAACATCTGAGGTCCCAATGTATAACAGAAAACATCAGTCTTCAATCAATTTAAAACCCCAAAGAAAGTGTCATAAATTTAAGTACTACTCATACACTCAATCCAACTAGTATGTCTTACTAAGATTATCACTACCTTATAAGTGTCCTCTATCAATATCACACATTACCATATAACACAATCCAATACTATGCAAATATATATGAAGACATAAAAATTTATCACACTGCAGCTCCTCAGCAGCGTCGACTCTCAGTGTAGTTTCGATGATGTGTTGACTCTGGGCATTGTATTGTCCATGCACATCAGGGTCCCCAAAGATCCAACCACCCTTACAGTGGTCTTCCCCCGACATCGTTCTTGAAGAAAAGAAAGAAAACCACCAACCAGTATCTTTTGCAAAAACAACAGATGCAAATTGAATCATCACATATGGGTTAACACCTTATAAGTAAATGTGAAATTCACAGTATCATACTTTCACATTATTCCAAGTTATAAATCCCCTTTTTCATTTCCCCCTGCTATCATCCCACTCTATAGTAAGAGACCACTAAATACCCTAAATAGTAAAAGAAATAAATGTTAAGATTATAATAAGAACAGATATTCAAAATGGATATTTCTCCATCAGTTCACCTTCTATCACCACTTCTTCGTCATCGTCTGTGTCAGTCCTATGTAATAATGGCATCTGAACCTGATCTCCAGGCATCACAACGCCAACCCATCTCAATATCATAGCCTTTGCAAAGGTCAACAACAATGTACAGAAACAGAACATCACACTCAATGATATAAGAACTGCTACCATAATCTGAACCAACACTGCTCCCAATGGTCCTAATTTCTCCTGCAACCAAGCATTCGCAGACCATCCAGCTCCTTCCGATGGGCCAAACGCATCCCTTATATGCTTCAATGCATCTATGACACTAGTCATATTGTCAGAACTATCAGGAATCAAAGTATAACAAGCATCACCAGTTAAGTTCAGAGCCACACATAGGCCCACTTGTTTGGCCAAAAGATAAACAAGAGCCATGTCATGTTTCAGCAACGTCAGTCTGTGACTCTTTTGAGTATTTGACAAGTATTCAAAACCTCTTATAGTCTCATTTGCAAAACCCTGTAGGGTGTAGGTAATATTATCAATGTGATCTGCCAAAAATGTCACACCATACCATGGAAATAATCCTATACCCCACTTCTCTCCTAGGCTTATCCTCCAATGATAGGACTCCAGATTATGAAATTGTGCTAGTTCCCTTTTCTTCCTACTTCCTGAAATAGCATCAGATTGAACCTCATCAGAAACTTTTCCCTTCTGGACAGTAAAAACCTCATATGGAAGCTTCAACATCGCCATATAACAGCATCCTATCCACCCATACAGTAGAAATATATATGCCTTATCACCACAAACCCACCAAATATCCTTAAAATTCCCTATAGTTACATTTCCAGGCAACTTTTGGTTCCGCACCATCAAAGTTCTACTCAGTTTGCGATGTGGTACCTGAAAAGTCACTTTATACAAGTCATCCATAGCCTCATATTTACGCTCACCCAAGTCCATAATATAGTTGTTACAGTCTGATATTCCCATAAACTTTCCAGGCCCATTATGAGTACCATCTGAACAAAAACAGTCTTTAGCCCCCACAAATTTCACTTCCAACAGATCAGGGACCACTGTTATCATATTTTCATGCTGATCAAGTAAATTCACATATGGTAACTCTCCCAACCAAGAACAATTATGTTTAGGTGTAAACAGATGCCCTGACAGAGCCATCACCTTATCTTCTGCTGATTGCTGCTGATATAACAGCCACGATAATGCATATGATTGACATGTAGCACTTAATGGTTCTGGTACCGTCTCTAAAATTGAAGGCCATGTGCCTGGTGTTGGAACTTTCACCACACATGGAAAATTCAGCTTCCTAACCGATCTTACAGAATGAGTTAACTGCTGGAACCATAAGTTCCTACCTGCCCATGGGTCTGTGATTTGTAACACCGAAGAATCAAATTCATATGCCTTACACTTAGTTTCTTTCTTCTGTAATACACGATAATGGTTAGTCATGTCCTCTGGTGTCCAGTCCAAGTCAAAAAACCCCTCTTCCACGTCTAAAATAGTCCTCTGAGCTGTCACAGATGAATCTGCATCATGCTCTTCCACCTTCTGTTCTCTAGGTTCCAAAATCTCCTTACTACTATTCACACTAAGCTCTATTTTTAGCATAGGTTTCTGAGTTATATTTACTCTTTCTTTAAAGTTCAAAGATGTCATACCAGGTGTCTGTGTTATATTTACAACTTTCCTAGGTGACAGAGATGTCGTCACTGTTTTATTAGCATAGGTTGCCCTTAGCCCAACCTCACTTGTAATATTTCCCGAAGTAACAAAAGTAGAAATTGGCACCTTCTCTGTAGTAGCATTCATCCCTTTCAAAATCGTAGCTAAAGTAATAGCCTGAATTGATGTATTCCTCTTTTCTTTGCCTGTCAGAAACATACGTATATATTCTTTTATGCAAATTAGCCATATATTTAACGTACGCTCGCATTTCATCTTCCAAAAGGGCTACGCTTGGACCCTTTCCACTTGTACGCAAACAAGGCGTTGGCATTTGTCTTCCTGTGACCAACTCATGAGGTGTCATATGCAAATCACGCAGCTCACTTGAGCGACACACCATTAGCGCCAGCGGAAGTGCCGCTATCCAATTTAAACCTGTGTGCTGGCAGATTTTAACAATACGATTTTTCAGAACCCCATTCATTTTTTCACAAATCCCTTGACTTTGCGGATGATAGACTGCACCAAGACGCTGTTTAATTCCTAATTTTTGCAAAATCAATTTCATCGTCTTATCCACAAACTCTTTCCCATTATCTGAGGATATTCGATCTGGAAGTCCACACCTGCTTATGACCTCTCTACACAGAAACTTGGCAACTGACTGAGTGTCCTTTCGCTTGGTCGGGCACGCCTCTGGCCAACGCGAAAATCTGTCCACAACAACTAACATGTATCTCTTACCTTCAACTGGTTTTATCATGTCAACAAAGTCCACAACTAACTCACACATAGGACCCCTCGGAGTTGGAATGTGACCAGGAGGAACCATCACACCCCTTCGAACATTATTTTTCAAGCAGATAGTGCATCTGCCTATAACATAATCAATCTGTTCAAGCAAGCATGGTGGCCAAAAACCATACTCCTTTGTAATCTTTTGTCTGACTTCTCCCCTTGCAACATGAGCTAGCCCATGTGCCTCCTGAATCATCAGATCTAACAGGTCTGCGCTTGACCAAAAGTTGGCTGTGGGGAGGCAGCAACTGGAACCACCGACGATGGCTGAAACGACTGGGGCTGAACCTGATTCGACTGCGGTTGTGGTAATGGTTGATTTTGCGGAGACTGACTCTGTATAACCAAGGCCTGCTTCTTCTCTTTCTTCTTGTTATCCACCAGTTGTATTTGATTCAGTTTTCTGAGGGTTTCTTGGTCCTGTTCTTTCTGGTCATGTTCCTTTTTCCTATATAGCTCCACTTGATGGGCTATGTGATCTCTATCTCTCTTATCTTTGGCCGCTTTTATCCATTTCTGTCCCTCGTTTTCAAACAACTGGAGAATACCAAGCTCTACTTGTCTCTTTTCTTTACGTTTTTCCCCCTTTTTACCCTTCTTTTGATCTGCCTTATACGTGGACACAAGCACCTGCATTGTTTTAATTACATCTGGGTTAAGGGTCCCCTCCACTGGTCATGGTTGGTCAATTTCAGACCAACGCTTATGCCATTTCTCCGATATCTTTGCAATGCCTTTAACTAAAGGATTATTCTTCTGCACTACATCAACAGGAGTAATTACTTTCGAAATTTTAATGTCCTTTGTCGACATTGTAACTGCTCCCTTATGTTCCCTTATTGTGAATTAAGACTATTTACTTAAATTACTTGAAACTATTTAAATTACTTCTCCCTTTCTCTCTTTTTTCAAACCACTAATTTACCACATCAGTAACAATGAAAGAAATTTGCCAACTTCAAAGAAATCGGAAACATATTAATGTAATAACACTTCACAATAATAAATCCACCTATAATATGGACTAAACCCACAAATAATCTGCCTAATTGCAAATAAAGTTTCCTCAAATATCCAGCAAATAAAAAATCTAATCCTATATAAAGCTCAAAGTAATCACGCACCCACAAGGGAACAGCTATCACCAGATGTGTTCCTATTTGCAGCAAGACAGTCACCTATTTATCACCCAGTGTTCAAACCCATGCACCTTAAATCATCAAATAGTCTCAATATTGAATCCCCAGCGCAGCTCAAATCAGAATAAACCATGCACAAACAATAAAACTCATATTTGCAATTTGAGTTTAAACCAAATAAGTATATTCCCTTAATTAATTAAATGCATTGAACAGTCAGTCTGTTGCCAAACCTCTCTTTTTTCTTAAACTACAGCCCATAGTATCATATAAACAAATAGTTATACTCTTTAACCCCAAATAGAGAAATATTCTTATAATAGCCTATAAATGAAGCAGATTGTATATATATATCAACAATAATGACTATAAATAAGTATACATACATATATTTAGAATGCAGGTATTTGTCAAAAAGAGTTTTGTGGATAAAACACACTGACCTTAATCAGATTGGAGCGAGATGGGCATGCGTTCATCAGCAGGCCTCAATCCGTGTCAGCACTGGAGCTGCTGGCCTCCTCCCTCTTCTCTTTCTCTCTCTCTCTCCCCTCCAATCCTCACACACCATAGGTGGACAAAGGAAAAAACAGATCAGAATCAAGTATCAAATGAACCCACTAGGTATTATGGACCACACAAAAACAATCCAATATGATTTACACCCATTATCTGCCAACACTTAGATCATTTTTATCTATAACAAATGTTTTCCTCCTTTAAACACCAAATTATCATCAATAAAGAAATTTCAATTTATTTCACTCTAATAACACCTTACATACTTATTAATAATACTTATTAAAGTTTCTTTACCCATGCACACAAACATCCTCACTGGTCTCTCCACTCCTCTCCAAAATTATAGACGTCCTTCCTTGGGGGCTCATGAATGTTTTAAATTAATTTATAAAAGTCCTCTTCTTCTTTTTGAGGCTCATAAATCTTAACTTTATCTTAAATCTTGAATCTAAAAATGTCCCCCAGGAAAGCTCATGATGTTAACGATATCAAAGAAATGCCCTCTCGTAGAGGTTCATATACTTTTACACATTATCATTTATACATTCCTAAAGCCAGTCACACAGCTGGAGCACAGCCAAGACAAGCAACTCACACACAGAACCCAGGTCCACACACACACACACAGTAAGGGGGGGGGGCAATCCCCCTCACACAGAAACACACAGCGCGCTCAAAGACACAGAAGACAAAGAACAAAATTTATCCTATAGCATGCTTTTTCCTGCCGCTCCTTTTTTCCCTTTTTCTTCTAAATTTATGCTACATTTATGAGGTGTGAATATTCAATGAAAAGCTGCTTCAGACACTGTTCGTCAACTAGTGTTCGAGTGGGAACTTTACAATTGAATTTTCCATTCCACACCTCCAGTTCCTTAGAACTGAGCCGAAATTCACCTAGTGATTTTCCAGGATTTTAGGCCCGTCTAAAACCGCCTCCCAGAGGGCTTTGGTCCAAATCTGCGGCTCCTTTTCTCTTTTAACTCATATCAGCTCTATTCTCTCCCCTTTTCTTATTTCCCTTTTTCTCTCATATCATTTCTATTCTCTTTAACTCTTCTCGTCTCTTCTCTATTTTCTTAAACCTCTCTTATTCTCTTTACCTCTTCTCTTTTCTATTCTTTTTCTTCTCTTTTTTCCCATTAAGCTAATTTCCCCTTAATCTAATTTCCCAAGGGCCCTGGGCTGTTACATTTCACTCCTTTTCCCCCCTTTTTAACCTAATCCGACAACTTCTCTAAGCCAACTTTCACGTAGTGACTAATATACACATGTCTTACCGTTAAGAAGATAAGGGCCCAACCTTCATTAATCTCGCATAGTGTTATTTAGCTCACCTTATCGTTACTAATTAGGCTATTCTACACTTTTGCATCAGCTTCCCTTTTCTCTATTAATACTCCCCCTTTTTATTGTGCCGTGCACAACGCAATAAACCCCAATTTAGAACGGTGAAGCACTCCAAACATCAACACAGCACGGCTCACACACACATGATCCTTTACGGTGCAACTAGACAGCAAACACCCAACAGCCTCAACGGAAAAACCAGCGCTCACCTGAATAGCCGGCCTGGAGCGGGAGTAAGTGCGCTAAGGCTGTCGGCGACGCAGCCAGACACAACACGTCCGAAGTTCGTGACGCCAAAAATGTTGTTTATTAAGTAGCGATGATGTGAAGATGATGAAGGAAAACTCCGCTGACACTGCCTTGCCAGTAAGATGTTTATTACAAAGTAAAACAGTTTCATATCAAGCACTATAAAGTACCTGAGAGAGGATCCGTGCCAATGCTAAGTGTCCTCTCTCGAACAGAATATTCCAGCTGCTTATATATTGGACTTGTTGTTGAAACAGGAGACAGAACATATGGTCCTTTTTAAAAGGATCTCATCTATTTGGAACTAAGAGAAGAATGGAGAAAGTGAGAGGCCTACTTCCTATGGGGCTTTGGACCAGGGGGCCCCTTAATTTAAACATTCCTTACCCCTGCAAAAACAGAGCACACAGAGAACTCCAGACCCCAACTCATGCTGGAAGAGTGTTTTTACCATTTTCTATAAAAATGTTCCTTTTTAAATATACTTCACGCTACAGGGATGACACCGCTTTTCAAAGAAGACAAAAGAGTATGGGAGAATGCGCTACAGGGATGACATCGCTTTTCAGAGAAGACAAAACGAGTATGGGAGAATACGCTACAGTCTTGACCCCACTTTCTGTTCCAAACAGAAAAGTTATGCAATGTCCTACTTCAAAGAGTGATATGCCATGGACGAAAGATTCTGCATTCCCCATCGTATAGCCATAAAGCGTTGTTTTCTTTCACGGACCATCAGTGATTTAAAAGCACAGCACATCGTAAGGTGTGCCAATCGCATTAAAATGAAATACAGGAGTACTCTCAGTTTCTGTGGAAGAGAAGAAAGAAGTGCCGATTCGCAAATTCAAGAATCTGATCTCATAAAGTGCACATTCAACAAGGTCCCACCTATGCTTGTACTGTGTGTCATAGGTGTCTTTTCCCTGATCAGGTGAGGATATGTGATGTTTTAAATTACACCAAAGATGCTGATCTTGCCTCCATTTGCATTACTGGAACATATGTTCATGTTTGTGGGGAAGGCTGCTCAGACCATGGATCATGCACAATGCCTGAAAGGCAGAAACAGTGGATTTGTCACTGCTGTCATGAAAACCTAGTATGGACACATACCATCTATTGCAGTGGCAAACAGTTTGAATCTTAGTCCAATACCTGAAGAACTAAAAGGACTGAATGTGCTTGAGAGGCATGTCATTGCAAAGTTCATACCTTTTGCCAAGATTGTTTCTCTCCCAAGAGGACAACAACGAGCAATTCATGGAGCTGTAGTATGTGTTCCCTCCGAGGCAGAATCTGCTGTTCAGTCTTTGCCCAAACCCCCATCTGAGTCGCAACTGTTACAGGTGAAGTTGAAGCGACGTCTACACTTTAAAGGACATTACCACTTTCAAAACTTGGACATGAAGAAGGTACAGGCTGCATTACTGAAACTGAAAGAGGTTCATCCAGAGTACAGAGATATTTCTCTCAGATCAAAAGCAGAATGTGAATCTTTGAAAACCATAGCATGTGATGAAATGCCTGACAGTGACAGTGAAAATAACGTGGTCCACAGTATAAACGAGCCAATACAGGAGTCTTCAGTGGGAAGTAATATTGATGTGTCTATGCATGAACAAGGTGAATTTAGTGATTTCGAGTTTGATGACTGGGAGGTTGACAGCGCAGAAGCAACACTTCAAAATGGTGAAGGTCCTGCTGATGGCAGTAACCCGGATTTGGAAAACTTGCCTGAGGAACAGCAGGGTAATGAAGAGCAGAACTATGGGATCAGTTTTGATTCATGCTTACAACCAGCTGATGTTGGCCAAGAAATATTGTCATTTGGACAAAACATTTATTGAATTGCTCCCGCTGAAGGAAATCAACCAGCAAGCTTTTTCAGGACCCCTAAACTAGAAGCCATGGCATTTCCTGTACAATTCAACACAGGCAAAAACACACTTGATGAGATGGATCGACCCAAGAAGATTTCTCCAAGCAGATACTTCAATGCAAGACTGTTCAGTGCTGATAATCGGTTTGCCATGGACACGACCTACATCTTCTTTGCTCAGTTCATCACAGAGATGCACTTAGCAATGTCCAGTGTGTCTATTCAGTTGCACAAAGGCGACGTATTCACAAAGGATGGCCGCAGGATCAATACTTCATTGCTAAAAGATCGGCGTGAGGTTGAAAAGCTTGTTAGTCATGGAGAAGCCACAAGATTCATGCAGCCTCTTCGAGGGACCCCTGCATATTGGGAGCGAACAATGAAAGACCTCTTTGCCATGCTGGGGCAATTGGGAATCCCTACATTTTTCTGCACATTCAGTGCAGCGGAGATGAGATGGCAAGAGATGATAACAACCATCAAGAAGCAGCAAGGTGAGACTGTTGACTTTGCTGAGTTGGACTGGCTCACTAAATGTGAAATCATTCAGAGCAATCCTGTGACGGTGATACGACTTTTTGAAAAAAGGGTAGATGCATTGATGAGAGATTCAATCTTGTCGCCTGCTCAGCCAATAGGTGAAATAGTGGACATGTTTTATAGAGTTGAGTTTCAGGCCCGAGGATCTGGCCACATCCACTGCCTTTTTTTGGATCAAAGATGCCCCAGAATATGGAAAAGATGATGATCGTACAGTCACAGCATTCATCGACAAGTACATATCTTGCCAGCTGCCAGATGAACAGACAGATCCTGAACTGCACAACATTGTAAAAGAAGTTCAGTCTCACAGCAGAAATCATACGAAGTCATGCAAGAAAGGAAAGCGACATTGCTGTTTCGGGTTTCCAAAGCCCCCAGTGAAGTCCACTTTCATTACACAACCCGGAGAAAGGAAAACCGATGGATCTGATCCCAAGTACAATCCAAATCTAAGCTGAAGATTATTTGGGATTGTTTGAATGATCCAGCAGCTTCATTTGAGAGTACAGATGCCCTTCTTTCAAAGTGCAATATGACATATGAAGAATTTTTCAGTCACCTTAACTCACTATCAGAAACAAATGTGATAATGCAGAAACGTGAAATAAAGCATTGCTGGATTAATGGCTACAACTCCCATCTTTTGAGAGCCTGGAACGCGAACATGGATATACAGTTCATCTTGAATCCATACAGCTGCATAATGTACATGTTGAGTTACATCACCAAGGTAGAACATGAGATGAGTGAGTACCTAAAACAGGTTGTGAAGGAAGCAAGCAATGAAAATGATTCAGAGCTTGAGGACATGAAAAAGATCATGCAGGCCTACTCTAAAAACCGTGAAGTGTCCAAGAAGCTGTTACTCGTGTCTGCAGCTTGAAGCTGAAGTCATGTTCTTGGTTACCGGAAAAATACAAAGTCCGGCCACAAACCCCAGAATCTGAATCAATGTGCATGGCAGACTTTGCATCAAATTACCGTCTTGTGTATGGTAGGCAAAAGAATGGCAAAAACAACAAAAGACAACATGGGGTTCATTCAAAAGCGGACAAAAGGCAAACCTGCCGTCATTAGGTATACACGTTTCTCTCAGAAGAAGGATCCAGAAAAGTTTTATGGGACTCTCCTGAAGCTGTACCTCCCATATAGAAGTGATGATCAGCTAAAACCAAATCCAGCAAATTCATATGCAGCCTTCTACGCATGTGCATATGTAGCACTGCCTGGAACAACTAAGCTGTTACCGGTACGTAAAATTGTTGAGACCAATAGGGAGCGATTTGAAAGGGTCAGTGAAGCAGTCGAGCATACAATTGAGGAGTTCTCTGCAGTTGGACCCATTGAGGATGCATGGGCCTCTCTTGCTCCTTCTTCGGAGCTTGTTCGAATCGAATGCATTGCAGAACGTCAGCCGATGGATGCAGATGAAATTAATGAGCAAGATGATGTACCAGAATACAGCAGAGATGTTGATGAGAAATTGGCTGTGCCTCTTATTGAATGCCCTCAGCTAAGCCCAACAGTTGTACGTCAAATGTACCAAAATTTAAATCAAACTCAAGCAGCTGTGTTTTATAAAGTTCGAGACTGGTGCATGAAGCTCATAAATGGAGACAGGCTTGAACGTTTTTTTTACTTTGTGACTGGGGGAGCGGGCAATGGCAAATCTCATTTAATCAAATGCATCTACAATGAAGCAAAAAAAAATTGAGAAGACCACCAAGTTTGAATGAACAAACTGATATATCAGTGCCAACAGTGCTACTGACCTCTTTCACAGGAACGGCTGCATTCAACATATCAGGAAACACTCTGCATTCAATATTCAAACTACCAAGAAACTTGAAACCACCTTATCAAGGACTTGGGAATATGCTGGATGAATTAAGAGTTATTTTATCTCATGTGCAGATCATATTCATAGATGAAATTTCTATGGTGTCCAAAGAGCTCTTTGCTTATGTTGACTGGAGACTTCAGCAGATTAAAGGCAGGAAGACACCATTTGGAGGAGTTTTCGTTCTTGCTGTAGGGGACATTTTTGAGAACAACACATTGGACATATGGAACGATCGATTCCAGATCATAACACTGACTGAAATTATGCGGCAAAAGGAAGACGTTGCATTTGCCGAAATGCTCAACAGGCTGTGTCAAAAAGAAATGTGAGTCACTGTGTGATGGTGACAGAGAGCTACTGGCCACTCGTACTTACGCTAACAAAGCCGATGTGTTGCACATTTTTGCCACAAACAAGGAGGTGAAAAGTCACAATTGTGAAGCTATGTCTGCACTTTTTCCCAGCGTAACACAAATTGATGCAGAAGATTATATGAAAGATGAGCGAACAGGAGAAATGAAAAAGCAAGCTACTCCATTTCAAGGCCATAAAGGAGATCTGCCTGACACACTGCCACTGTCAGTGGGTGCACGCGTTGTCCTCACAAGAAACTTGGACATAGAAGACGGGCTGGTCAATGGGACCGTTGGCCGTGTCTCAAAAATTGTTACAAAGGCTGGCATGGGTGGAAAGATGGTAGTAGATCTGATCGGCTTGAAGTTGGATAACCCCAGTGCAGGAACTAAGAGATGTAATCGAGCTCCTCAGGGTGCGGAAGGTCTCGTGTACATTGAGAGACCGGAAGAAAGAGTTAGGGATATGTCCGTCGTCAGTTCCCCATGACACTTGCCTATGCCTGCACGTCACACAAAGTGCAAGGAATGACATCAATGTCAGCAGTGGTGTCCTTAAAGCGTATTTTTGAACCTGGTATGGCCTATGTAGCTCTCAGTAGAACTACCTCTTTACAAGGCTTGCACATAATTGATTTCAGCGAAAAGAAGATATTTTGCAATGAGGAAATATTGTCATCACTTGAAAGTATGCCCAAAGTGAACATGGATGATGTAATGCCACTGCTAAGTCATGTCTCTGTTACAGATGCTTCAACAATAACTGTGATTCACCATAACATCAAGGGCTTACATTGCCACTTTGATGACATGCGCAAACATCATGAGATTTGTCGTGGCGATGTCTTGTGTTTCACAGAAACACACATGTTTGGATCTGCTGTTCCTGAGGATCTCCAACTGGAAGGCTATAACGTGTAAACACAACAGGAATGTCTCTTACAGCAATTTTCCAGAGTTGGCTAATCAGAAAGGTGGTGGTGTTGCAGTGTATGTAAAAAGCCACTTAAAGGCCCAAATGCTGCAGTATCTACACGGTGTTACAGATATGGAATTTCTTGCACTGAAAATTACAGCTCCCATCCGAGTCACCATTGTTGCTGTTTATAGACCTCCGAGCTACAGAATTACGGATTTCCTGAAAAATATGGAGAAGCTGTTGGAAGCTTTTGAAATCATGGATCTTGACCACATCATAATCTGTGGAGATTTCAATGAAAATCAGCTGTCAAGAAGTGCAAAGCCAATACATGGTTTACTTGCTTGTAGAAGTTACACACAGCTGATACATGGAGCAACAACAGAGGAGAACACACTCCTTGATCTCATGTTTACTTCTTGCCAACAAAAATGTATCACATCTGGTATGATGCACTCCTACTTTAGTTACCACCATTCTGTTTATGGTGTTTTCCATGAGTAATTCACCATTAAATGAGAAGACCATGCTCCCCTCATGAAATGTGAATACTCTCTTGCTTGGGATTTGCCTGAAGACAAAGACAGAATGGATCTGTCGTTTTGGCACTGAATACGCATAAACGGTACCAGTGGGGCTCGGCACAGCCTTAGTCGCCAGGAAGGCCAGAATGGATCTGTAGTTTTGGTGAAATCCATATGGAACTGGCGGCACTGAGTACGCATTAACGGTACCAGTGGGGCTCGGTACAGCCTTAGTCGCCAGGTAGGCCAGAATGGATCTGTTGTTTTGGTGAAATTTATATGGAAGTGGTGAAAGTGAGTACTGGGTGAGTAGTGAGTACACCAAACTTCATATGAAAAAAAAAAATTTGTATGTTGTATTTAAACATTTTTGTATTTGTATGTTTGTATTTAAACATGTTTGTATTGTTGTAAATAGTTCTTTGCACTTCTTAACCAAAATTTCATACAAAAAATCTAGCATTTTTTTTTTGCAAGGCCAAAAAAAGTTCAGTTCTATAAATAGTTCTTTGAACTTTTAATTTTGAATGTATTGTTTGTAAGTTTACTAACCTTGTCCTTGTCATGTCATACTAACATCCCACTCCTGGCCTGTACCTTGACGTGGTGAGTGGGCTTTAAACGAAACCAGGCCGAATTTCTGTCATGAAGTTAACACAGGTCGTTGCTATATAATTTTAGCCTTTTCCGTATGTGTGAGAGGTGTCTTAATAATGCTTAGTGTTTTATGGAATGCTAAGAGGTAAATGTGTGTGTGTGTGTGTGTGTGTGTGTGTGTGTGGGGGGGGTTAATGATGAATTGTGAATGATATGTGAATAACTGGAAATCTTTTTTTTGAAGTGACTATTAAAATGGAAGCTGTTCTTTGCCAAGTTGGAGAAATCTGTAAGTATATTATAGCTTCTACTAGTATAAATACATGTATACATATATATATATATATATATATATATATATATATATATATATATATAGTTTTTCCAAAAGTAGTGAGATTAATGATATTAAATTACTCCACAAATACATAATCCTAAATTTATTGTAATGATTAACTTGCATGTAGAGCCAAAAGTCTGCTCCAAGCTGTGAGCAAACAGCCATCAAAAAACAGTTCAGCTTTTGTAGTTTAACATACCTAATTATAACGCTGTAAATCATTCCATGCATGTCTGAACTAATTTTTTAAAAATGCATTTGATTTCTCACCAAAAACAGTTCAAAGGAAGTATGTCAGCATAATTTATTGTTTTTATTCTAGTAGTTGTATTTGACAATAGCATCCACCATCAGCAACACCAATGCAATCAGCCAGCAACACGAGAGAAACCACCACAGAAACTAGCAACAACCCAGCAGGCGATGGGGACCATTTAAGCAGCGCAACCATTCCGTGTTCAGGAAATGCACTTTTCTAGTTATGATATTATGATATAACATCTATATTGTTATCCGATTTACATTATTCTTTTTATTATTATGTAACCATAATAATATAAATAGGATAACAATATATTGTTATCCTATTTATATTATTATGGTTGTGCAACTATATTGTTATGCGATATCGTTATCCGATTTATATTATTATTATTTTCTTTATTCTTATTTTTCTGCCAATTGTTTGCCGCGTAACTCTTCCCGCAGCTTTCGAGATATCAACACCGTTCCAACTCCAGATTGTCCAACCTGATTGTGTGATGCGTGCTTGTATACAGCTTTTTGACGGATTCCGTGTGGCAAGGGAATTTTGCAGAATTTTTCCCATAGAGAATGAATGGGGTGAACATTTGCATGCCAATCTAAGGTACTTCTGCTTGTCCGAACGACACCGTTGTTGATACACTATCTCAGGGCAGGTCCCCAAGCATGAATCCACAGTCGTTCTGACCCGTACTCATCCGTTTGTCGTTTTATTCCATCCTTTGTTTCTCTCATAGACTTACATTGAGCGGACTGTTGGCAGCATGCCAGACATGATGTCACAATGGGCCGTTAACTCACACACCCATACAAACTCATGCACAGAGCCTAATGTCTCACCCGCTCCCAGCCTAATGCTTAGCAGTGTCAGCACACATAATGATTTTTTTAAGGTGGAACTGATTTTAAGGTGGAATTGCACTAAGCTAGCACAAGAACTAATCCACCGCCATGCTGACCCGAACTCGTCTTTGTGTCATTTTTTCATCCCTCGTTCCTCTCATTGAGTCCCATTCGTTTTGGCACCACTCAAACTCTATTCCTTTTTTGCCCAACAGTCACCAAAATGCATGTACTCATTCAGGGCATGTCCCCAAGCTCTAATCCATAGCCATCCTGACCCGCACTTCTCGATTTGTCGTTTATTCATCCCTCGTTCCTCCCATAGAGTCCCATTCGTTTTTAGCACCACTCAAACTCTATTACTTCTTTGCCCGACAGTCACCAAAATGCATGTACTCATTCAGGGCAGGTCCCCAAGCTCTAATCCACAGCCGCCCTGACCCACACTCATCTATTCGTCGATTTTTCATCCCTCGTTCCTCACTTAGAATCCCATTTATTTTCGGCCAAACCATAGCCCTGTTTTTTTCATTGTGCAACAGATACCGGAATGCAGGGGCATATTCCCAAGCTCTAATCCACAGCCACACTGACCCGCACTCATCTATTTGTCGTTTTTTAATCCCTCGTTCCTCCCATAGAGTCCCTTTTATTTTCTTTCGCAACAAAGCCCTAATCTCTCTTTTTCTCAACAGCCACCAAAGCACATGTACTCTTTCAGATCAGGTCTCCAAGCTCTAATCCATAGCCATACTGACCCACACGCCACTATGGGTACTGTTTTCATCCCTCATTCTTCATATAGAATTACATAGTAACTGGGGCACAACCATTCCGTGTTTCCTTTAGGAAATGCACTTTTCTAGTTATTATGGTTGCACCTTGCTAAAGCATTATTATTATTATTATTATTATTATTATTATTATTATTACTATTATTATTCTGCCGTTTCTTTGCCGTGTAACTAGTCCTGCAGCTTTCGAGATATCTACACCGTTCCAACTCCAGATTGTCCGGCCTGATTGTGTGATGCGTGCTTGTATACAGCTTTTTGATCAGATTCATGGATTCCGTGTGGCGAGGGAATTTTGCGGAATTTTTTCCCATAGAGAATGAATGGGGTGAACATTTGCATGCCAATCTAAGGTACTTCTCCTTGCCTGATCGACACCGTTTTGATGTACTATCTCAGGGCAGGCCCCCAAACATGAATCCACTGTCGTTTTGACCTGCACTCATCCGTTTGTCGTTTTATTCCCTCTTTTGTCTCTCTCATAGACTTACATTGAGCGGACTGTTGGCAGCATGCCAGACATGATGTCACAATGGGCCGTTAACTCACATACCCATACAAACTCATGCAGGGAGCCCAGTGTCTCACATGCTCCCAACCTAATGCTCAGCAGTGTCAACACACAATGATTTTTTTAAGGTGGAAGTGATTTTAAGGTGGAATTGCACTTAGCTAGCACAAGAACTAATCCACCACCATGCTGACCCGCACTCCTCTTTGTTTCATTTTTTCATCTCTCGTTCCTCCCATAGAGCCTCATTCATTTTTACCACCAAACAAACTGTATTACTTCTTTGTCCTATAGCCACCGAAATGCATGTACTCACTCAGGGCAGGTCCCCAAGCTCTAATCCACAGCCATACTGACCCGCACTCATCTATTTGTCTTTTTTTCATCCCTCATTCCTCCCATATAGTCCCATTCATTTTCGCCACCACTCAAACTCTATTACTTCTTTGCCCGACAGTCACCAAAATGCATGCACTCATTCAGGACAGGTCCCCAAGCTCTAATCTACAGCCGTCCTGACCCGCACTCCTCTATTTGTCGTTTTTTCATCCCTTTTTCCTCCCATATAGTCCCATTAATTTTCTCCACCACTTAAAAGCTTACTTCTTTGCCAGACAGTCACCAAATTGCATGTACTCATTTCAGGGCAGGTCCCCAAGCTCCCCGAGCATGAATCCACTGTCGTTCTGACCCGCACTCGTCCGTTTTCTCGTTTTATTCCCTCTTTCGTCTCTCCCATAGACTTACATTGAGCGGACTGTTGTGCCAGACGTGATGTCTCAATGGCCCATTAACTCACACACCCATCCAAACTCACTCACGGAGCCCAGTGTCTCACCCGCTCCCAGCCTAATGCTCAGCAGTGTCAGCACACATAAAGATTTTTTTAAGGAACTGCTTTTAAGGTGGAATTGTACTTAGCTAGCACAATAACTAATCCACCGCCATACTGACCCGCACTCCTCTTTGTGTCATTTTTTCATCCCTCATTCCTCTCGAGTCCCATTCATTTTCGCCAATAGGCAAACTCTATTGCTTCTTTGCTCGACGGCAAACAAACTACATGTACTCACTCAGGACACATCCCCAAGGTCTAATCCATAGTCATACTGACCCACACTCCTCGATTTGTCGTTTTTTCATCACTCGTTCCTCCCATAGAGTCCCATTCATTTTCGCCACCACTCAAACTCTATTACATCATTGCACGACACCCACCGAAATGCAAATGCTCACTCAGGGCACATCCCCAAGCTGTAATCCATAACCATACTGACCCGCACTCATCTATTTGTCGTTTTTTTCGTCCCTCGTTCCTCCCATAGAGTCTCATTCATTTTTGCCACCACTTAAACTCTATTACTTCTTTGCCCGACAGCCACCGAAATGCAAGTACTCATTCAGGGCATGGCTCCAAGCACTAATCAACAGCAGGCCTGACCCGCACTCTCCTATATTCGTCGTTTTTTCATCCCTTGTTCCTCCCTTAGAATCCCATTTATTTTCGGCCAAACCATAGCCCCGTTTTTTCGATTGTGCAACAGACACCGAAATGCATGGGCACGTTCCCAAGCTCTAAGGCACAGCCACACTGAACCGCACTCATTTGTTTGTTGTTTTTTCATCCCTCTTTCCTCCCATAGAGTCTCATTTATTTTCTTTCGCAACAAAGCCCTAATCTGTCTTTTTCTCAACAGCCACCAAAGTACTTGGAGTCATTCAGGTCATGTCTCCAAGCTCTAATCCACCACCATACCGACCCACACTCCTCTATGAGTACTTTTTTCATCCCTCATTCCTCCCATAGAATTCCATTGTAACCGCGGCGCAACCATTCCGCGTTTCCTTTAGGAAATGCACTTTTCTAGTTCTTTTTATTATTATTATTATTATTTTTCTGCCGGATTTTCGCCGCGTATCTCTTCTCTCAGCAGATGAGTTACGCGGCGAAAATCAGCAGTGTCAGCACACATAATGATTATTTTAAGGTGGAACTGCTTTTAAGGTGGAATTGCACTTATCTAGCACAAGAACTAATCCACCGCCATAGTGACCCGCACTCGTCTTTGTGTCATTTTTTCATCCCTCATTCCTCTCAGTAAGTCCCATTCGTTTTTGGCACCACTCAAACTCTAGATTGTTCACCACCACTCAAACTCTATTACTTCTTTGCCCGACAGTCACCAAGATGCATGTACTCACTCAGGGCAGGTCCCCAAGCTCTAATGCACAGACACACTGACCCGCACTCCTCTATTTGTCGTTATTTCATCCTTCGTTCCTCCCATAGAGTCTCATTCATTTTTGCCACCACTCAAACTCTATTGCTTCTTTACCCAAAGGCAAACAAACTACATGTACTCACTCAGGGTAGGTCCCCAAACTCTAATCCGTAGCCATACTGACCCGCACTCCTCTATTTGTCGTTTTTTCATCCCTCGTTCCTCCCTTAGAATCCCATTCATTTTTGGCCAAACCATAGCCCCGTTTTTCCCAATGTGCAACAGACACCGAAATGCATGGGCACATTCCCAAGCTCTAATCCACAGCAGTCCTGACCCACACTCCTCTATTTGTTATTTTTTCATCCTTTGTTCCTCCCATAGAGTTGCATTCATTTTCGCCACCTCTCAAACTCTATTACGTCTTTGCCCATCACCCACCAAAATGCAAATACTCACTCAGGACACCGCTCCAAGCTTGTATCCACAGGCATATTGACCCGCACTCCTCTTTCTGTCGTTTTTCATCCCTCGCTCCTCCCTTAGTGTCTCATTCATTTTCGCCACCACTCAAACTCTATTACTTCTTTGCCCGACAGTCACCAAAATGCATGTACTCATTTAATGCAGGTCCCCAAGCTCGAATCCACAGCTGTCGTGACCCGCATTTTTCTATTTGTCATTTGTCATCCCTCGTTCCTTCCATAGAGGTGCTTCTTCACTCTGAAAAGGCGTATCCAGCACTCCGCAAGCGTGCAGAAGCTTTAAAAAGCAGAAAAAGCCTTTTTCTTAAGAAAAAATATGACTAGTTTAACTTGGGTGGCTACAGCTGTACAATCATGAAGTCGTGGATTTAGGCTCTTCGTCACACTGAAAAAGCGTTTCCAGCACTCCGCAAGCCTCAGAAGCTTTAGAAAGGCTGGAAACGCAATGCAGTATTGTCTCAACGTGAACTCATTCTAGTGATAATAGACAGACATTTCTGCTACGAAATATTCTGTATATGTGTGGGAACAGACAGTAAATCACATTTTCGTAAAAAAAAAGGCTTTTAACTTGGGTGACTACACCTGTATAATCATGAAGTCGTGGATTTAGTCGCCTCGTCACACTGAAAAGGCGTTTCCAGCACTGCACAGACGCTCAGACGCGTTAGAAAGGCTGGAAACGCTATGCAGTATTGTCTTAAGGTGAACTCTTTATAATGGCAGCCATTTCTGCCATGAAATATCCTATATATACGTGGGAATAAACAGTAACTCGCATTGTCGTAAGAAAAAATATGCCTATCGTAAATTGGGTGACTACACCTTTACAATCATGAAGTCGTGGATTTCGGCGCTTCTTCACACTGAAAAGGCTTTTCCAGCACTCCAGAAGCGCTCAGACGCTTTAGAAACGCTGGACACGCTATGCAGTATTTTCTTAACCCGAACTCGTAATAATGATTTTAAACAGCCATTTCTGCCATAAAATATCCTTTATATATGTAGGAACAGAGAGTAAATAAAATTTTCTTGAGAAAAAATATGGCTAGCTTAACTTGGGTGACTACATCTGTACAATCATGAAATCGTGGATTTAGGCGCTTCTTCACACTGAAAAGGCGTTTCCAGCACTCCGCACGCGCTCAGACGCTTTAGAAACGCTGGAAACGATATGAAGTATTGGCTTAACTTGAACTCATTATAATGTTTATACACCGACATTTCTGACATGAATAGTCCTTAATATGTGTGGGAACAGACAGTACATCACATTTTCTTATGGAAAAATATGACTAGATTTGGTTGCTAAACCTGTACAATCATGAAGTCGTGGATTTCGGCGCTTCTTCACACTGAAAAGGCGTTTCCAGCATTCCACAAGCGCTTAGAAGCTTTAGAAAAGGCTAGAAACGCTATGCCGTATTGTCTTAACGTAGACTCATTATAATGTCTGCAAACAGCAATTTCTGCCATGAATTATCCTTTAAATGTGTGGGAACAGACAGTAAATCACATTTCCTGCGTGGGTTTCCTCCGGGTACTCCGGTTTCCTCCCACAGTCCCAAAACATGCAGTCAGGCTGAGGTGTGTCCTAGGTGTGAGTGTGACAGCGTAACTGTGTATGTCTGTCTGTCTGCCCTGTGATGGACTGGCGACCTGTCCAGGGTGTATCCTGCCTTCTGCCCAGTGACAGCTGGGATAGGCTCCAGCGACCCAGAAGGATAAGCGGTTTAAATGATGTATGTATCTATGTATGGCTATTTTAACTTGTTTGACCACACCTGTATAATCATGAATTCGTGGATGTAGGCGCTTCTTCACACTGAAAAGGCTTTTCCAGCACTCCAGAAACGCTCAGACGTTTTAAAAAGGCTGGAAACGCTTTGCAGTATTGTCTTAACGTGAACTCTTCATAATGCCAGCCATTTCTACCATGTAATATCCTATATATATATATATATATATATATATATATATATATATATATATATATATATATATGGGAATAAACAGTAACTCACATTTTCTTCAGAAAAAAATATGCCTATTGTAAATTGGGTGACTACACCTTTACAATCATGACGTCGTGGATGTCGGCGCTTCTTCACACTGAAAAGTTGTTTCCAGCACTCCCCAAGCGCTCAGACGCTTTAGAAACGCTGGAAACGATATGAAGTATTGGCTTAACTTGAACTCATTATTATGTTTATAAACAGACATTTCTGATATGAATAGTCCTTAATATGTGTGGGAACAGACAGTAAATCACATTTCCTTAAGGAAAAATATGACTAAATTTGGTTGCTACACCTTTACAATCATGAAGTCGTGGATTTCGGCGCTTCTTCACACTGAAAAGGCGTTTCCAGCACTCCAGAAGCGCTTCGAAGCTTTAGAAAGGCTGGAAACCCTATGCAGTATTAGTAGTTATTAACCCTGGTTAAAGTCAAAATGATTTATGAGTTATGCGTGACGTCACGTGTGAACTAAATATTTTCCCAGAGTGTTGATGTGTATAAAAATGTAAATAACAGTAGTTGAACGTCATGTGTGAAATATGTAAAAAAAATTCCCAGGGGTTGGTGTGTGTAAAATGTAAACATCAGTTGCAGTACGTCACGTGTGAAAATTGCATCTAATTTCCCAGGAGTTAATGTGTGTAAAAATGTGAACAACTATTGTACGATGTAAAGAATTTTTTTTCCGGTGATAAAGTGTCCAATATTTGCCATGGTGCGTGTTGGAGTGGAAAGCATGAGCAAATTTCCCCCCTTGAGAAGTGTTAATGAAAAAAAATGATGTGAATTTTGTGTAAAAGTTTAAAGGGGGTGAAAAATTAAAACGGGTGGGCATTAAAAGCGTAAGGATGAAAAAAAAAAAGATGCGAGGACTTACCGTCAGTGGGTGGGGGTGGTTGGGTCGGGGTATGGTATGTGTGTGTGTGTGTGTGTGTGTGTGTGTGTGAATGCTTTTTGATAACTTCCCAAGGTTTGTCCGGTATGGTACCTGGGAAGAATTTTCAAAAGATTCCCAGGGTGTGTTTTGGAAAAAAAGATTCCCAGGATGTGTTTTGGAAAAAGATTTCCACGATGACCTTGTTTTTTGTGTTTTTGAGTGACAGTAGCAAGTGGGGGCCCTCCGTTCTGCTAAGCGTGACTAATAATTGAACAGGTGTCGTGGTGTTTTTTTCCTCACAATACTATAAACACTGGCCGTAAAAGAGACAGATTGGTGCGGAGAGTGACTTTTCTGCAAAACCACCGTCATGGATTCTCCAGACAGACCGTCTAAGGCTCAAGATGGATCTCCGATATTAAATTCCTTGAGCAAATGGCGCTATCGCACACCCATTCGGGACAACTTACAAAAGCGTGGACTGAAACTGAAGGAGCTGCCCCCGAGGACCAGTCAAATTTTGAGTGCGAGGAAGGCCTTCGTTAGCAATGACATACCTAGACACTGCTGGCCCCGTTCGATTCGGGCGGAAAACGATGTTAAACCTTCGCAGAAGAAAAAGCAGGAAATCGACAGATTCAGAGCGGAGGACAGTCTGTTTAAACCGAGCATAAAGAGGAGATGTCTTTGGATGACGTATTTGACAATTTTGCCGAAAGAAACCCGGCTGAACAATCGCTACATCGTTTTCCGTCAGAGCAGGCTGTGTCACGGTAATAAACCGGTCGAAGTATACATTTCCGAAAAGGAGTTGTACCTGTTAAACCAGACCATCCCGAAAACGAATGAAGTGGGGGAATTGCATGCTATGATCTTACAGGTCAGAAACAGGTCATGTAAGGTTCGCGACACAAAACACAAGACCGAACAGTCCAGGTCTGCCACAATCACGCTGCAGGTCAGATCCGCGCATTATTTGCGTCAAATCACTCTGACCATCACAGGGCTCAAGACCCGCTGAGTTTACCTACAGAGTTCGACTGGAAGTGTGCACGTCACCTGTGATAAGGCGTGAAAACGTGTGCTCCAGCGATGACGACCAGTGGATTTTTTATTTTGCCCCTACTGAAAAAGAAGAGCACGTCTAGCTGATTGAAATAACTGCTGGAGAGCGAACTACTGGATAATTATCACGCAGTCAAACATGTTCTGACAGGTAAGAAAATAAACGCTTTTTTTCTTAAGAATTTATTTTGACCAAGTTGCAGCGTGTGGCTGAAGAGTAAGCATGTACGAGCCCCTTAAACCTTTTAACGATTTTCTCTCTCTATCACCAGCCAGCGTAATATGCGGTTGCGACAGCTGTCATATTCCACGCCGGACAAATCTGATGTCTAAATACCAAGATGACAAAACGGCGATGCGCATGTGCGAGGACATGCCCAGCGGGAGAGATTGGGGGAGTTCCCCCACACACCACCCAGAGCACGATGAAGAGAGTTCTGATCTAGACCTTGTGGAACGTAAAAAAGTGGCCGAAATGACATTTCAGATTCGACCAGCGCGAGCGAGGTAGAAGAAGAAGAGGAAGATGAAGCGTCTGGCGTGACCGATCTGGACAGCGATGAATTTATCGTGGTGGATGAGGACGGGTTACAAAGCCGACCGTTTTCACCGGCTGACATCGAGCAGCGTGAGAGAGAGAGCGCGAGCGCTTTCTCAGGAACGGGGTCACAAGGTCAATGCGAGGAACCTCTTGACGCTGGCGCCAGCTCGGAAGGTCAGAGCGAGAAGCCTTCGGACGCCGGGCTGAAGGACCGAGCCACGAAAATTGTGGAATTTATTTGGGCAAGAGCGATCGTCCTGGCTGTGCGTGAATGGATCACGAGAGACTGCGGTGGGTGTCAAATTCAATACCCTTCACAAAAACAACACAGTTGCGTTGAAGGCGTCCCCGTAAGATTTCTGGACAACGAGTTAAAACAGAAGTGGCTGAATCTCATACCCACTTGTGAATTGGAGCTCAAAGAGTCTCTAAAGCAATACTTTGAATTAAAAGAACCTCGTGATGGTTTTGTAATAAACATTTTGCGTAGAATTTACACGCTGACGCAGGAAAAATTGAGTGAATATAACTCGCTGTCCGAGTACCTGAGCAGAGATCCGTCCGAAATTCTGAGCCAGTTCTATATGCGGCTAGATGAACCTCTGGACTGCCCTGCGGAATCAACGGCCGCCAACGTGTGTAAAATTCTGACGGGGTCTGAGGATGACAGATCGGTGTAGTGATTTGCGAGAGAGATTGTGTATTTGTACATAAGACATTTATGACACCGATGTTTGCTGCTAGTAAGTTTATACATTGTATTAGACAAACCATAAAACATTATTATTAGAAAAACTGGGTAACTTTTCTGTTTTATTAAAAAAACATCACATGCTTTTCATTTAATATTTTAGTAAAAAAGTAAGCTTTTTATTTTGTATTTTAGTCATTTGAGTTTGTGTAATTGTTTACAGCACCTTTATGGCATCTTTTGATCGCTGCTAGTAGTTAAAATATCTTTTTTGAACCCCTTTGTGGATGTTTATTAGACAAACTGTGTAGTCTTTTCATTTTAATATTTTTTAATATTTTTAAATCAGGTAACCATTTTTTTCATTTTAATATTAAAATCATGTTACCATTTTTCATTTTAATATTTTTAAAAGCATGTAACCATTTTTCATTTTAATATTTTAGTAGAAAAGTGTAACCTTTTCATTTTTATATTTTAAATCATGTAACCATTTTTTTCATTTTAATATTTTAGTAGAAATGTGTAACCTTTTCATTTTTATATTTTAAATCATGTAACCATTTTTCATTTTAATATTTTAGTAGAAATGTGTAACCTTTTCATTTTTATATTTTAATATTTTGAAATCATGTAATTATTTTATACTTCAATGTTCATCACATTTAGTTTGAAACTAATTTACCTATATCTCGGACTAACGGTTTGTCAGTAGATTAGATACTAACAACCAAAAAAACTATAAAAGAAATAAACCATTAATAAAAAAAAAATAAAAAAACACATAAAAACCTTTAAACAAAAAAAATAATAAAAACCATAAAAACCTTTGAAGTCGTCTTCGTGTCATCAGTTTGTTTTCTCCACATTTATTTTAGACCGTGTTTTTTGAATTACCCGGAAGAAAATATAAAAACCCTAACATTTTTCAAACCTCGGTCATTCGAACATGTCTCAGACGACGCTGCAAGAGTTATATCATAAACCGGGGTCGGAAGGCGGTCTGTGCGGTAGGCAGCCCTTTATCAAAAGCGTAAGGGAGGTGGGTTTGGTTAAAAAAAATAAAGATGAAATTGATCGGTTTTTACAAAGTTCAGACACTTACACGCTACACAAACCCAGAAGAATAAACTTTAAAAGGAGTTTCGTACTGGCGTCCGAAAGAGATTCACAATGGCACACAGACTTGGCAGATTTATCCTCTCTATCGTAACACAACGATGGGAAAAAAATTTATTTTAACCTGCATAGATGTGTTTTCAAAATATGCGTGGGTAGAGGCATTGGAAAATAAGAACGCCAAGAGCGTAACAAAGGCCTTTGAACAAATACTTTTACAAGGTAGAAAACCCGTAACTCTTCAAAGTGACCGGGGCGAGAATTTTGTAATCATTTATGTAAAAAAATTTTAAACAAATATAAAATAAGACATTTTACGATGGCTAGCGAATTGAAAGCCTCTGTGGTGGAGCGATTTAACAAAACGCTCAAAACGCGGATGTTCAGATATTTTACAGGTTTTTACACCTTGAGATATTTAGATGTGCTTCAGCAACTAGTGAGCTCTTACAACCGCGCCTTTCACAGATCTATCCAAATGCGTCCCGAAGAAGTGAACGAGGGCAATCAGATAAAGGTGTTTCATCATCTGTACGGGAAAAGAATGAGAGGCGAATTACCCCGACCCAAGTTTAAAGTAGGTGACGCGGTTCGGATTTTGAAAGAGCGCAGGGTCTTCACGAAAGGTTATGAACAGTCTTTTACTGATGAATATTTTTTGTGGATAAAATTATTAAACGAGACCCGCCGATGTATAAACTAAAAGACCTCGATAATGAATTAATAGAAGGTTCTTTTTATGAAGAAGAAATGCAGAAAATTATTGTACCTGAAAATAAAGTCTATCGTGTAGAAAAATATACTGGCTAGGAAAAAAACTAAATCCGAGGTTCTCGTTAAGGTGAGATGGAAAAGTTGGGATAAAAAATTTGACTCCTGGGTAAACGAAAATTCTATCCTTGACGCTCGATAAAACCCGTGAGAGAGCGGGGCGAGGGCCTATTCGGAAGCGCGGGACCCACCATGGAAGGCGGTTGGGAGGTCGGTGTAGCCGAAATATCATTTCCCCAGAGTTGGTACACGCTGGCGGACGGCGGGCGACAGGAAACGGACTTTTGGGTGTGTGAAGGGCCGGATCTCAGCAAACAGGTGTCTTTTAAATTGAAATGCGGTTATTATACTTACATTAATGACATTTTGACCGAAATGAACAAATATTTTAGAACCACCAAAACCCACGTCGAATTATATTTGGATAAGGTCACCAGACGGATAAAATTAGGGGTCACACCGGAGGAGATTAAACGACTGACCTCGCTGAGCAGATGGCCTATTCAGATTCAAACGCACGGACAGTTCACAGCGCACATTCTGGGCTTCGAGGAACAGAAGTGGACGGACCCGACCGAAACTAAATTCCCTGCCCATATTAAAGGCGGAACGTTTTATTTGTTTCTTTATTCGGATATTTCTTCGCATCAGATTGTAGCCGATACCTTAGCACCTCTTTTGAGAACCATTCAAATACCCAAAGCGCATCTGGATTTCGTCATGCTAAACTTTGACAAGGTGCATTACAACCCGGTCAGCAAAAACGTGTTTTTTTTTTTTTTTTAATTTTTACCCGATTTTTCTCCCCAATTTAGTCGTCTCCAATTCCACCCGCTAGTTAGGACTCCCCCAATCACACGATGCTATCAACGCTAGGAGGGCGAAGGCTAACACAGGCTTCCTCTGAGACCTGTGAAGCCAACCACCGCTTCTTTTCGAACTGCCGCTCACGCAACGTCATTGGACAGCCGAACGCGCTCGGAGGAAAGCGCCAACCGCCAGATCTGTTACGTCAGCTAACAGACACCTGCGCTGACCAGCATCGCGCTGAGTGATGGGGGGAGAAGGAGGGGCCATCCTACCCACCCAGAGAGAGCGAGGCCAATTGTGCTCTCTTGGACTCCCGGCTACGGATGGCTGTAGCATCACCAGGGATCGAACTCGCGATCTCCTGATGATAGGGCCAACGCTTAAACGGTTGCGCCACTCGGGAGCCCCCAGCAAACACGAAATTTTAATAGAGTTAAAGACGGATCAAAACCGAAACGTCAAATTCGAATTTGGAAAACTGATCGTGAAGCTACATTTTAGACCGATCTGATAAAAAATGTCTGCTTATTACGCCGACCCTAGCCCCTACGTCCTCTATTATACGTGACAGGCGGGTCCGGTTTAGAAGGTTTCAGCGGAGCGCCCGTGCAGTACGTAAGAGGGATCGGCAACGTTTTTCGGGGTTTGTTTAGACTGGCGGTGCCTCTGCTAAAATCGGGCTTCAACTTGGTCAGACCGCACCTCAAGACCGCTGCTAAAAATATCGCGAAAGACGCGGTTTACTCAGCGGCGGGGAAATTATTGGGAAACGTGTCGGAAAGGCGGCAGGAGGGCGAAGGCCTGGTGGTTTTGAGCCGTGCGAATCGGCGCATGCGCCCGCCGGGCGACGCGGTTCCGTACCTTTTAAAAATAAAAGCGTTTTTTCAAAAGGCCTCAGTGTGAACAGGAAGCTGGCGGGTGCGCTTGTCCGCGCCTCTCGTTTAAGGAATAAGAAGAAAAAAAAGAGCGAGCGGAAAACCGGTGCGGGCCTCGACATATTTAAAAAAAAAAGATGTCTCTCATACACAGCGTCCCTATGACGCAACACAGTATAGAATCCTACAAATATGTAGAAACGCCACCGATCACGGCCATTACCGATAACGGACCCCTTGATTTTTTATAGCGGGGTCGGGGGACACCTACGTCGATCTGAACCGTTCGCTTTTGTACCTCACGTGCAAAGTTACCAACGCGGACGGAACCGATCTTGCGGCCGGCGCGGCCGTAGGTTTGATCAATTACCCCGCGGCTACTCTTTTTAGCCAAGTCGACCTGTCCCTCGGCGATAAGCTCATTTCTCAAAGCGATTCGACGTACGCCTACAGGGCCGTTCTGGAGTGTTTGCTTAATTATTCCGAACCTACTCTGAATTCGCAATTCGCAGCGGGGCTGTTTCGCAAGGACACGGCAGGGCGCATGGACGAAGCTGACCCGAACAGAGACAATGAGGGGTTAACGTGGCGAAGCGCTTATTGCAAAAGGAGCCGAACGTTCGAATTGATGGGGCATTTGCATAACGACTTTGGATTTCAGGAAAAGCTCCTTTTAAATTCTGTCGACGTGAGAATCAAGTTAGTTCGTAATAAAAACGAGTTTGTTTTAATGTCATCGGATCCGAACCCGGGCTATAAACTTCACATTTTATCGGCCCTTTTGTACGTGAAAAGAATACACGTGTCACCCAGTGTGAAACTGGGGCACGCGTCAGCTTTGCTCCAGTCTAACGCCAAGTACCCCTTAGACAGAGTTAACCTGAAAGTGTTAAGCGTGCCGGCGGGGGTCGCGTGTCAAACCAGGATAATCTATTTTTGGGCCAAGTGCCAAAATTCATCGCTGTAGGTTTTGTTCATAACGAAGCTTTTAGCAAATCTTACGCACGAAATCCTTTTAATTTACATCATTATGACGTGGAATCTTTAAACCTGAGCGTGGACGGCGTGTCCTACCCGTCCACACCTTTTCGACCCCTTTTTCCCAGACAGCGCTGTCTGCGAGAATACCTCAGCCTGGTCGAGGCTACGGGGAGAGGGTTGAGGGACTAGCCTTTGGCCATCTCTCGTGAAGATTTTTCTCAGGGCTACTGTTTATTCGCGTTCAACTTGACCCCCGGCGAAAGCTCAGGCGAACACGTTTCCTTAATACAGTCGGGGCACGACAGACTAGACCTCCGGTTTCGAGCGCCTTTGCCCAACACCATAAACGTCATCGTGTTTGCGATTTTTGAAAAAATGGACACCAGACAGATTTCTAAAGCCATGCGATGCACCCGAGGGTTAAGAGGCCTATTCCCCTGCGATCAACTGCCGCGGGTGTTAAACCACGCACCTCCGTCCGGTTATATCGTTAACACCCACCCCCACACACGACCTGGAGAACACTGGTTGGCTGTTTTAATTCTGTCAGATGGAAATGCCGAATTTTTTGATTCCTACGGGTTTCCGCCGGACTCCGAATTTTTCCCCAATTACATCATGCTTTTTCTAAAAAATAATTCACGACGAGTTTTGTGTAACGCTGGGCAAGTACAAGACTATACGTCCGACGCGTGCGGTCATCACTGCGTGTATTTTCTAAGACAGCATATGAAGGGCCTTACGTTTTCTCAAGTCTTAAATTCTTATAACCCCGATTTACGAGAAAATGATCGCTCGGTTAAAAAATATGTAAAAAGTTTGCTGCGGATAGATTCTTACTGTCATATTGTACACGGCGTACAAAGTTGTGTTTACCGTTGTGATTTTATTAATAAATGATTACAAAATGATCTTTTAACGTCTGTGTGATTATATATTTCAATAAAATCGCTACGCTTTAAAACGTTTACTTTATTCAAACACACACAAGTAAAAACATATTAAAAGAGTTGAAAATATGAGACGATGTTTTAATAAAAAATGTAAAAAGATTCAAACATACACATTATCCATTGGTTTAAAAAAATGACACGATTATAAAAAGCATAAAATGTACTTTGATTCAAATATAAATGATGTGGTTATTTAAGTATACAAATGAAAACATTTTGGTTTTAATAAAAATGTAAAAAGATTCAAACATACACATTACCCACGGTTTAAAAAAATGACACGATTATAAAAAGTATAAAATGTACTTTGATTCAAATATAAATGATGTGGTTATTTAAGCATACAAATGAAAACATTTTTAATACGTCATCCACCCCGGAGGTTCAAAATATCTTTTTCTATTTCTTTTTTTTTAAACCCGCGAGGGCGTACTCACAGGCGTGCTAAACGTTAAAGAATCATCAACGGACCCCTTGATGTGTTTGTAATTTTCCAACTCTCGCCTTACAGAAGAATTCCCTCAAGTCCCCTAAAGGAACGTTGGCGTCCGCCAAGCTGCGAAGGAAACTGCTCCACCCGACGGGTTTGTAATTCAGCTTGTGATAAGAGGTTGCCGTTTTTAACAAATCAAATATATGACTCCCTTCCACGACACCCCGCCGCGAGTCGTCCATGCGTTTTCCAGCGCGTCCATAATCAGTCGGGCTTTGTTTCTCGAACGACCGGGCAAGTGTTCCAAAACCTTTATGGAGAAACCGTCCGGTGTTTTACCTTCTCGTTTTTCTTCTTCTTCTTTAGGAGGAGGTGAACTTAAAGTCAGTTCATTTTTTTCCAAAGATTTTTGTTTGATCAGAGTCAAATATTTCCGCAAAAGTTCAGAATACAAATCCAGTGTGGTGTCCGCGGAAATCCTTTCTCTCCAACAGGGATTTAATCTCCCGCTCCAGTTCATTCTCGCTGTTTTCCCTAATGTCTCCTTTAGAGGAGGGTGTGAGTTTTTGCAATTGGTCGGCAGAGACTAAGTACAGTTTTCGCGCGTGGTTCATTGCTGTTTCGGGGTCAGCATTTGTAACACAAAAGGCAGGGCCGCGGTGATTAACGGGGCGATAAAACCCCCCTTCTGAATGAGTTTACGCTTGCGCCCAAACGGATAACTTTTGTCAGCCAGATGCCTTAAACAGCGTCGCCTTTTCTTAAACTGTTTATACTGAGAGTCAGTCAGCGGAACGTTGCCTTTTAAAACGTTTAGAACGATTTCACAAATGGCCAAAATCACGTATTTGGGTTTTTTTTTTTCCGGCTTGTTTTTTTTTCTTGGCGTTTATCCAAGCGCTTAGAAAAGGAACAGCTTTTCTTAAATGGGCTGACGTCATTTTAAAAAAAAATTCTAGGTTTTAGGTACGTACACCATTCTTGTCCGGGTAACAGCCCGCTCCGCAACCTAAATCTTTCTGGCGTTTCGGCTTTAAGATCCACTATTAAATAACCGAAAGGTTTACTCGTAGCGTCCTGGAACGATTCCAGGAAATAAATGGATTGTCCGGGATACATTTGTTTAGCCAAAATGAAAATTTGTAAATTATCTCTAGGGTTTTTAAAAAGTACCAGGTACGAGGCGTTTAAACTAAGGGTGCAAGAATTCTTTCCTCTGTAAAATAGATTCTGCTTCAAATATATCACGCTAAGATTATTGTGGTGAGAACATTTTGTGAAAGCCCTTGCTAATTCTACCGACTGACTCATAACCTCCATCATATCGTGCAGAACGATCATAGGGCCCCCTCCTCCTCCTCCTCCTCCTCCTCCTCTTCCTCTTCTTCCTCCTCTTCCTAATTGTTCCAGTTCCGCGTCGTGCAGGCTGCTCGGTGCTCCTTGAACGAAAACCACATCGGGCATAAGCTCCAGTAGTTCGTCGTAACTTTTTTGCCAGTTTTCATAAAAACACATGATTTTGTCAGGCTTTCCGTTGAGAGTTTTGGAAGAGAGTTTGAAAGCACGTCTTCCCCGAACGGCTTGGTCCGGCCAAAATACATGTAAACGGCAACTTTGATCTGACGTCAAAATCCATAAGGCACCGTGGCAAAGTCGTGTCTCAGTATTCTCTTGGTATAAACTAATTAAAATTTTTTCAGAGCTCAGACGTTCCGCAGAGCCAAGCGTTTTTTGTTTCTTTGAATTAAACGGGTCTGGTCAGCAGAGTGTCGGATCGCCCCGTCTGAACGTGCTGCTCCACCAGCCGTTTAAAAGAATCAAAATGAAGAATTTTAGACGTCTCTGGATTAACTGTAAATCCCTTGACCTTCAGAGAAACTTGCCCGCCGGCTGTGACGAAGCAATAGCTTTTGGGTCCTGTAGACACAAATTCCTTGATATAATCTCCATGCGTTAGCTGATTCGACAGATCACCGAGATAAAACCCCGTGGGAGGAGTGTATTCGCCCGGTTTCGCCGTGAACATGACAGAATCCGTATCAAAATATAACACCCGCTTTTGTAATTTTTCTAGTACATCGTACAGTTTTAATCGTCCGTAAGCCGCCGTGAAAACGGCTACAAATACATTAGAAACCATGGGTTTTTGCAAATAATCCTTTTTGTACTGCCACTGCACCAAAGCGACGTCGTCGTTAATAAAAGTAAAATAAGAAATGCGTTTATGTTTGCAAAACATCAGTTCTAAAAAGTCACGAGGCTCCGTTATTAATTCCGTGTTCATCCGATTCGTCTTCTGTCCAAATTTCCCCCAGAGAGCGTTCAGAAACAGTTTGCTAATACTCCTTTGAGCGGGGTTAAATCCGATGTTTGACATATCCAGTTCGACACCTTCGTGTCGCTTAAACTTAAACAAATAGTCATTTTTCTCGGCGTCGGTGTTCACGCCCGGGGGAAGCCGCTGGCTTCCACCTTGTTTTTCAAATGTAAATCGATGTATCCTGCGAACAGATCACGGGACTTTTGTTCAAAAATGGCGTTGGTCCGTCGGCCGTACAGAGCGTCTCTCGGTTCATTTTCTCCGGAGCTTTTCAAAAAAGTCTTTAGCTCCCCGTTATCCGCTTTCAGCTTAGTCCACGTATGTTCCCACATGATCCTAACGTTATAACCCAAGGATTTCAGATATTCCAACCGTTCCGTGGTACATTGATAAAGTTCACTTTGTAACTCACCGGTCAGAGGGTTTTCGGCGTTAGGGTCCGAACATTTCGGACACCCGTGAAACACGCAGCCCAGAAATTCACACACGGTGTTGGTCCGGTCGCAAAATCCATCCACAAAAATAGATCCGACTTTCTTTTCGCCCATGTTCAGCGCCTGTTGGATAAAAACGTTCTCCTTGAACTTGACAAATTCTAGCCATTGTATACTGCAATTTGAAAAACTTTTTTTTTCCATAAAATAACGCGGCCCGTTAACGCCAGACACCTATCCGGCAAAAAGTTTGTTCTGTACAGGCTTAGCGCGGCGCTAGCTATGGTGACGTGTTGAAACGGGTCCACGTTGGCCATGGACAGCACTCCTTCTCTGAATATTATGCAGGCTTTTCTTAAAATAACCACATCATTCTTACAATATTGGTACAGTTCCTTTTTTAAATTAAACACACCTTTTTATCGATTCGTACCAGCTTATAAATTCAGTCCGCTCCACAGGAGACATTTGTGAATCCGTACATTTCAGGTTTCGGGTAACGTCCAACATAACACAAATTCTCTTTTGTGTGAAAGTAATGAGGAAAATAACCCTTTTTCTCATTTTCAAAACCAAAACTTCTGGGTAAATCAGCCAGTTTCGTTTGGAAGAAGCTCAGGCTGTCTATGTAACGTTTAAAATATCGGTCATGCATAAGATTTTATTTCCTTGAGTAATGAGATGCGGTACTATTTTGTTCTTTGTTAGGTAATTTAGCATAAAATACGAATCATAACCGCTGCTGTTGTGAGCGATAAATGTATACTTTTTGTATCAGTTTTTTTTCTAGAACGTTTAAAAAACTTTGCTGTGCAGTCGTGGCCCGTGGCGCACCAATGTCGACCTTCGTACGTGACGGCGCGTATATGTATCGACGCGTGCTCGTTTTGTTCCGTAAAACGGGACTCTATGTCAAAAAATACATATTTCTGCGTTTGCGGCCTCGGCAAAGTGGGTCTGATAAAACATTGGTGTTTAGAGGGATCCTCTTTCTCGGCTAAAGGTGACTTGCAAATGTTACATGTGGTCTGGGGACACCTGTGGAGTTTGGTCGTCACTATGTATGAGCGATTACAGTTTTGACACCATTTAACCTTCTCACAATAACCCATTCGTTTGTGGTATGAAAAACAATCCTGTGACCTGCAGAATCTAAGACACTCCGCGCACCTCAAAACGTTCTCGGTTTTTAAACAAACCCTCTGACACACGCTACACATAAAATCGCAGCGGTGCGTGTATTTACTGTGTGAATACGGCTTGTGACAGGCTTTGCACACATGTTTAACACCGAAAAAACCATTTAAATTCAAAATACCATAATAATGATTGTTTAGCAAAAGAACGTAATAGGTCTTCTCGTGCGGTTGTTCATGCGTTTGGGAAGTCTGTAACGAACCACCGTTGTTTACTCTGTAAAGAATCACAATTTTGACGTTTAAAAACTGTTCGAATAAAGTCACGTCGTTAAATGAAACTAAATGTTCCGGTGAAATATTTAACCGATTTAAAAGTAATAGAGCTTCGTTTTGACATTCGCTTTGGGTCAAACCCGGTTTCATCACACTCGTCAAACTACAGGAATTTTGGTAAGCGTTTAAAAATATAACTAAATACCTACTTTTTTTTGTACGTATTTCCGATGACAAAATACTGTTTATCATTCTGGAATAACCTATTCCGCCTCGAAAGTTTCTCACTATCTGAACGTTCAGTGTGAGTGATTTGTCGCTTAACAGTTATTATTGGATTGAACAACTGATTCTACGTAATTCAGAAAATGTTCAGCGTCCAGCTCCTCTGCGTTAGTTTGAAATATCACGGGCGAGAACAGGCTTTCACCTTTCAAACTTATTTGGATAATGTCATCCCCTTGTGAAACCTGTCTGGCTTTTTGTAACAAACGGTCTACTTGGTTGTGTAGAGCCTGCGTGAACTGAATTAAATTCAAACCTGTACCTAGATCCGATAAATTTATTTGATAATTGTATTCACTGTGATTAAACATGGGTCTGTGTCTCTCCCTCACCCCATCCCCCTCCACGCTTGTGGAGGGCCTGCTGATCGAACAGTCTTCTGTGTAAATTTCTGGGTCTGCCGCCTGACACCTCCGTTCACACCCCGTTCTGCGACGGTAATCCATCCTCAGCTTCGGTCAATATTCCTGTATTCGCTGAGCGACACTCATTCTATTGAATGAAATCGCAGCGAAAAGTTCTGTCCACTAAAGTTTCAAGTTCAAACAAATCGACTGGATCTTCGACGTTTAGAAAGTTCACACCTCCGTTTGTCGCAACATGGTCATAGGCATCGCTCTGTATTCTGTCATCAAAAAAAGATACAGCATTGTCGTTAAATAACACAGACCTCATCGTTGACGTCAAATTAGCAGAAACTCTCGATCTGCGATCGACGGTCCGTCACCTGTGTTGGCGCCGACTTTCGGCGTGTTGCAAACACGGTCGCCGGGTCGTGGCTGACAAACCCCCGAAATCTCTTCCTCCTCCTCCTCCTCCTTGTCCGAAATGACAACGTTGTCTGTTCGCGGTGGCGACCGGACGTGGCGGTGATACAGTTGACACAGTTGGCGACGTTGCACACGATTACGCTGGGTCTTCTTGAACCAGCGCCGAGTTTGTCGTATCTTTTTCAGGGGTGTTGCAAATAACTTCATCCCCCACTGCCGCCGCTCTGAGTGATTCGTCTGAACCTGTGCCGCTGAAAGATCCCCACACAATCATGCTGGGTCTTTCCTGAAGGACAGCTGAGTTTGGCGCGTCCGTTTCTGGGGTGTTGCGAATAAGACCATCCTCCGCTGTGGATGATTCGTCAGAATCTGTGAGACCCATCGTACTTCTCGCAGATTCGGTTGATAAGTTTAACACCTTAGCTTCACCCCCAGCAGGGGTATTGTAATTGCTCGCAAGCTGGTCCATAATGAGCAACTTTTTACAACTATTATGGCTCTCAGCCAGTTTTTATAGTATTGTGAGGAGAAAAACACCACGACACCTGTTCAATTATTAGTCACGCTTAGCAGAACGGAGGCCCCCCACTTGCAACTGTCACTCAAAAACACAAAAACAAGGACATCGGGGAAATCTTTTTCCAAAACACATCCTGGGAATCTTTTTTCCAAAACACATCCTGGGAATCTTTTTTTCCAAAACACATCCTGGGAATCTTTTGAAAATTCTTCCCAGTACCATACCGGACAAACCTTGGGAAGTTATCAAAAAGCATTCACACACACACACACACACACACACCATACCCCGACCCAATCACCCCCACCCACCGACGGTATGTCCTCGCAACTTTTTTTTATCCTCCCGCCCACCCGTTTTAATTTTTCACCCCCTTTAAACTTTTGCACAAAATTCACATCATTTTTTTTCATTAACACTTCTCAAGGGGGAAAATTTGCTCATGCTTTCCACTCCAACACGCACCATGGCAAAAATTGGACACTTTATCACCGGAAATATTTACATCGTACAATAGTTGTTCACATTTTTACACACATTACCTCCTGGGAAAATTAGATGCAATTTTCACACGTGACGTACTACAACTGATGTTTACATTTTACACACACCAACCCCTGGGAATTTTTTTTACATATTTCACACGTGACGTCCAACTACTGTTATTTACATTTTTATACACAACAACACTCTGGGAAAATACTTTGCATATTTCACATGTGACGTCACGCATAACTCATAAATCATTTTGACTTTTACCGGTGTTAATAACTACTAGTATTTTTTTTAACCTGAACTCGTAGTAATGAATATCAACAGCCATTTCTGCCATAAAATATCTTTTATATATGTTTAGGAACAGACAGTAAATCAAATTTTCTTGAGAAAAAATATGGCTAGCTTAACTTGGGTGACTACAGCTGTACAATCATGAAGTCGTGGATTTAGGCGCTTCTTCACACTGAAAAGGCTTTTCCAGCACTCCAGAAGTGCTTAGAAGCTTTAGAAAGGCTGGAAACGCTATGCAGTATTTTCTTAACGTAGACTCATTATAATGTTTGCAAACAGCAATTTCTGGCATGAATTATCCCTTAAATGTGTGGGAATAGACAGTAAATCACATTTTCTTAAAACAAATATGGCTAGTTTAACTTGGTTGACCACACCTGTACAATCATGAAGTCGTGGATTTTGGCGCTTCTTCACACTGAAAAGGCACACCAGAAACTCTTAGACGTTTTGGAAAGGCTGGAAACGCTATGCAGTATTTTCTCAACCTGAACTCTTAATAATGATTTTAAACAGCCATTTCTGCCATAAAATACCCTTTATATATGTGGTAACAGACAGTAAATCAAATTTTCTTGAGAAAAAATATGGCTAGCTTAACTTGGGTGACTACAGCTGTACAATCATGAAGTCGGGGATTTAGGTGCTTATTCACTCTGAAAAAGCGTTTCCAGCACTCCCCAAGCGCTCAGAAGCTTTAAAAAGCCTTGAAACGCTATGCGGTATTGTTTTAACGTTAACTCATTGAAATGATTATAAACAGTCATTTCTGTCATGAAATATGCTTTACATGTGTGGGAACAGACAGTAAATTAAATTTTCTTAAGAAAAAGTATGACTAGTTGAACTTGCGTGACTACAGCTGTACAATCATGAAGTCGTGGATTTAGGCTCTTCTTCACTCTGAAAAGGTGATTCCAGCACTCTGCAAGCATCAGAAGCTTTAGAAAGTCTGGAAACGCAATTCAGTATTGTTTTAACGTGAACTCATTCTAATGATTATAAACAGCCATTTCTGCTACGAAATATTCTGTATATGTGTGGTAACAGGCAGTAAATCACATTGTCGTAAGAAAAAAATGACTATTTTAACTTGGGTGACTACACCTGTATAATCATGAAGTCGTGGATTTAGTCGCCTCATCACACTGAAAAGGCGTTTCCAGCACTGCACAGACGCGCAGACGCGTTAGAAAGGCTGGAAACGCTATGCAGTATTGTCTTAACGTGAACTCTTTATAATGGCAGCCATTTCTGCCATGTAATATGCTATATATATGTGGGAATAAACAGTAACTCACATTTTCGTAAGAAAAATATGCCTATTGTAAATTGGGTGACTACACCTTTACAATCATGAAGTCGTCGAGTTAGGCGCTTCTTCACACTGAAAAGGCGTTTCCAGCACACCCAAAGCGCTCAGACGCTTTAGAAACGCTGGAAAAGATATGAAGTATTGGCTTAACTTGAACTCATTATAATGTTTATAAACAGACATTTCTGACATATAGTCCTTAATATGTGTGGGAACAGACAGTAACTCACATTTCCTTAAGGAAAAATATGACTAGATTTGGTTGCTAAGCCTGTACAATCATGAAGTCGTGGATTTCGGCGCTTCTTCACACTGAAAAGGCGTTTCCAGGACTCCAGAAGCGCTCAGACGTTTTAGAAACGCTGGAAACGATATGAAGGATTGTCTTAACTTGAACTCATTATTATGTTTATAAACAAACATTTCTGATATGAATTGTCCTTAATATGTGTGGGAACAGACAGTAATTCACATTTCCTTAAGGAAAAATATGACAAAATTTGTTGCTACACCTGTACATTCATGAAGTCGTGGATTTCGGCGCTTCTTCACACTGAAAAGGCGTTTCCAGCATTCCACAAGCGCTCAGACACTTCAAAAATCCTGGAAACGCTACGCCGTACTGTCTTACCCTGAACTCATTATAATGTTTGCAAACAGCAATTTCTGTCATGAATTATCCTTTAAATGTGTGGGAATAGACAGTAAATCACATTTTCTTAAAACAAATATGGCTAGTTTAACTTGGTTGACCACACCTGTACAATCATGAAGTCGTGGATTTTGGCGCTTCTTCACACTGAAAAGGCACACCAGAAACTCTTAGACGTTTTGGAAAGGCTGGAAACGATATGCAGTATTTTCTCAACCTGAACTCTTAATAATGATTTTAAACAGCCATTTCTGCCATAAAATACCCTTTATATATGTGGTAACAGACAGTAAATCAAATTTTCTTGAGAAAAAATATGGCTAGCTTAACTTGGGTGACTACAGCTGTACAATCATGAAGTCGGGGATTTAGGTGCTTATTCACTCTGAAAAAGCGTTTCCAGCACTCCCCAAGCGCTCAGAAGCTTTAAAAAGCCTTGAAACGCTATGCGGTATTGTTTTAACGTTAACTCATTGAAATGATTATAAACAGTCATTTCTGTCATGAAATATGCTTTACATGTGTGGGAACAGACAGTAAATTAAATTTTCTTAAGAAAAAATATGACTAGTTGAACTTGCGTGACTACAGCTGTACAATCATGAAGTCGTGGATTTAGGCTCTTCTTCACTCTGAAAAGGTGATTCCAGCACTCTGCAAGCATCAGAAGCTTTAGAAAGTCTGGAAACGCAATTCAGTATTGTTTTAACGTGAACTCATTCTAATGATTATAAACAGCCATTTCTGCTACGAAATATTCTGTATATGTGTGGTAACAGGCAGTAAATCACATTGTCGTAAGAAAAAAAAAGACTATTTTAACTTGGGTGACTACACCTGTATAATCATGAAGTCGTGGATTTAGTCGCCTCATCACACTGAAAAGGCGTTTCCAGCACTGCACAGACGCGCAGACGCGTTAGAAAGGCTGGAAACGCTATGCAGTATTGTCTTAACGTGAACTCTTTATAATGGCAGCCATTTCTGCCATGTAATATGCTATATATATGTGGGAATAAACAGTAACTCACATTTTCGTAAGAAAAATATGCCTATTGTAAATTGGGTGACTACACCTTTACAATCATGAAGTCGTCGAGTTAGGCGCTTCTTCACACTGAAAAGGCGTTTCCAGCACACCCAAAGCGCTCAGACGCTTTAGAAACGCTGGAAAAGATATGAAGTATTGGCTTAACTTGAACTCATTATAATGTTTATAAACAGACATTTCTGACATATAGTCCTTAATATGTGTGGGAACAGACAGTAACTCACATTTCCTTAAGGAAAAATATGACTAGATTTGGTTGCTAAGCCTGTACAATCATGAAGTCGTGGATTTCGGCGCTTCTTCACACTGAAAAGGCGTTTCCAGGACTCCAGAAGCGCTCAGACGTTTTAGAAACGCTGGAAACGATATGAAGGATTGTCTTAACTTGAACTCATTATTATGTTTATAAACAAACATTTCTGATATGAATTGTCCTTAATATGTGTGGGAACAGACAGTAATTCACATTTCCTTAAGGAAAAATATGACAAAATTTGTTGCTACACCTGTACATTCATGAAGTCGTGGATTTCGGCGCTTCTTCACACTGAAAAGGCGTTTCCAGCATTCCACAAGCGCTCAGACACTTCAAAAATCCTGGAAACGCTACGCCGTACTGTCTTAACCTGAACTCATTATAATGTTTGCAAACAGCAATTTCTGTCATGAATTATCCTTTAAATGTGTGGGAATAGACAGTAAATCACATTTTCTTAAGAAAAAATATGGCTAGTTTAACTTGGTTGACCACACCTGTACAATCATGAAGTCGTGGATTTCGGCGCTTCTTCACACTGAAAAGGCTTTTCCAGCACTCCAGAAACGCTTAGACGCTTTAGAAAGGCTGGAAACGCTATGCAGTATTTTCTTAATGTGAACTCGTAATAATGATTCTAAACAACCATTTCCGTCATAAAATATCCTTTTCATGCGTGGGAACAGACAGTAAATTAAATTTTCTTCAGAAAAAATACGACTAGTTAAACCAGCACTCTGCAAGCCTCAGAAGCTTTAAAAAGGTGGGATACGGTGGGAAGGTGGGAAACGCAATGCAGTATTGTGTCAACGTGAACTCTTTCTAAGGATTATAAACAGCCATTTCTGCTACGAAATATTCTGTATATGTGTGGGAACAGAGAGTAAAACACATTGTCATAAGAAAAAAATGACTATTTTAAATTGGGTGACTACACCTGTATAATCATGAAGTCGTGGATTTAGTCGCCTCTTCACACTGAAAAGGCGTTTCCAGCACTCCGCCAGCGCTCAGACGCTTTAGACACGCTGGAAAAGATGTGAAGTATTGGCTTAACTTGAGCTCATTATAATGTTTCTAAACAGACATTTCTGACATATAGTCTTTAATCTGTGTGGGAACAGACAGAAAATCACATTTCCTTAAGGAAAAATATCACTAGATTTCGTTGCTAAACCTGTACAATCATGAAGTCGTGGATTTCGGCGCTTCTTCACACTGAAAAGGCGTTTCCAGCACTCCCCAAGCGCTAAGAAGCTTTAGAAAGGCTGGAAACGCTTTACAGTATTGTCTTCACGTAGACTCATTATAATGTTTGCAAACAGTAATTTCTGCCATGAATTATCCTTTAAATGTCTGGGAACAGACAGTAATTCACATTTTCTTGAGAAAAAATATGCCTATTGTAAATTGGGTGACTACACCTTTACAATCATGTAGTCGTGGATTTAGGCGCTTCTTCACACTGAAATGGCGTTTCCAGCACTCCAGAAGCGCTCAGACGCTTTAGAAACGCTGGAAACGATATGAAGTATTGGCTTAACGTGAACTCATTATTATGTTTATAAACAGACATTTCTGATATGAATTGTCATTTAAATGTGTGGGAACAGACAGCAAATCACATTTCCTTAAGAAAAAATATGGCTAGTTTAACTTCGTTGACCACACCTGTACAATCATGAAGTCGTGGATGTAGGCGCTTCTTTACACTGAAAAGGGTTTTCCAGCACTCCAGAAACGATTAGACGCTTTAGAAAGGCTGGAATCGCTATGTAGTATTTTCTTAACCTGAACTCGTGATATTGATTTTAAACAGCCATTTCTGCCATAAAATATCCTTTATATATGTAGGAACAGACAGTAAATAAATTTTTTTTTGATTTGGGAATAAACAGTAACTCACATTTTCGTAAGAAAAAATATTGGCTGACTACACCTTTACAATCATGAAGTCGTCGATTTCGCGCTTCTTCACACTGAAAAGGCGTTTCCAGCACTCCCCACGCGCTCAGACGCTTTAGAAAGGCTGGAAACGATATGAAGTATTGGCTTAACTTGAACTCATTATAATGTTTGTAAACAGACATTTCTGACATGAATAGTCCTTAATATGTGTGGGAACAGACAGTAAATAACATTTCCTTGAGGACAAATATGACTAAATTTGGTTGCTAAACCTTTACAATCATGAAGTCGTGGATTTCGGCGCTTCTTCACACTGAAAAGGCGTTTCCAGCATTCGACAAGCGCTCAGACACTTCAGAAATCCTGGAAACGCTATGCCGTATTGTCTTAACGTAGACTCATTATAATGTTTGCAAACAGCAGTTTCTGCTATGAATTATCCTTTAAATATGTGGGAATAGACAATAAATCACATTATCTTAACAAAAAATATGGCTAGTTTAACTTGGTTGACCACACCTGTACAAGGCTTTTCCAGCTCTCCAGAAACGCTTAGACGCTTTAGAAAGGCTTGAAACGCTACGCAGTATTTTCTTAACGTGAACTCGTAATAATGATTTTAAACAGCCATTTGTGCCATAAAATATCCTTTATAAATGTAGGAAAAGACAGTAAATCAAATTTTCTTGATAAAAAATATGGCTAGCTTAACTTATCCTTTAAATGTGTGGGAATAGATAGTAAATCAAATTTTCTTAAGAAAAAAATATGGCTAGTTTAAATTGGTTGACCACACCTGTACAATCATGAAGTCGTGGATTTAGGCGCTTCTTTACACTGAAAAGGCTTTTCCAGCACTCCACGCTTAGACGCTGTAGAAAGGCTTGAACCGCTTTGCGGTATTGTTTTAACGTGAACTCACTATCATGATTCTATGTGTGGGAACAGACAGTAAATGACATTTTCTTAAGAAAAAATTTTGACTATTTTCCCTCGGGTGACTACAGGTTTACAATCACGAAGTCGTGGATTTAGGCGCTTCTCTCTCTTAACGTCGACACTTTGTAATGATTATAAACAGACATTTCTGGATTAAATATCCTTTATATGTGTAGCGACTGACTGTAATTCACATTTGCTTAAGAAAATATATGACTACTTTACCTTTAATGACTACACCTGTTCAATTATGACGTCTAGGATTTAGGCGCTTCTTCACACTGACAAGGCGTTTCCAGCACTACATAAGCGCTCAGACGCTTTACAAAGGCTGGAAACGCTATGCATATTATTTTAACGTGAGCTCATAATAAAGTTTATGAACAGATATTTCTGCCATCAAATGTCTTTTCAATATGTGGAATTAGACAGTAAATCACATTTTCGTAAGAAAAATATAACTACTTCAACTTAGGTGACTAAACCTCTACAATAATGAACTCGTGGATTTAGGCGCTTCTTCACCATGAAAAGGCATTTCCAGCACTCCACAAGCGCTCAGATGCTTTAGAAAGGCTGGAAGCTTTTTGCGGTATTGTCTTAATCTGAAGTTTTAGTACGGTTTATGAACAGATATTTCTGCCATGAATGTCCTTTAATTGTTTGGGAACGGACAGTAAATCACATTTTCTAAGAAAAAATATGACTACTTTAACTTGGAAGACTACACCTGCACAATCATGAAGTGATGGATGTAGGCGCTTCTTCACACTGAAATGTTTCCATCACTCGACAATCGCTCAGACGCTTTAGAAAGGCTGGAAACGGTATGCAGTATTGTCTTAACGTGAACTCATTATCATGTTTATCAACAGACATTACTGCCATAAAATATTCTTTATATTTTTGTGACCATACAATAAATCACATTTTCTTTAGAAAAAAATATGACTACTTTAACTTGTGTCACCATTCCTCTACAATTTACAAGTTTACTGCACTCCACAAGCGCCCAGACGCTTAGCAAAAGCTAATAGCGCTATTGAGTATTAACTTAACTTGAAGACACCATACTGAATATAAACAGACATTTCTGCCATAACATACCCTTTATATGTAATGTAGTAATTTAGAAAGGCTTGCAACGCTGTGCAGTATTCTTTTAACTTGAGCTCATTACAATGATGTAATTCAATTTCTTCAATAAAATACACTTTCTGCGCAATACATAAATCACATTTTCTTGAGACATAACACTAAAGTATTACTTTGACTAACCAAGCCTTTACAATCCTGAAATCGTAGTTTAAGGCGTTCGTTTACACAGAAAAGGCGTGTAATGCACTGCACAAGCGCCCAAACGCTTTAGAAAAGCCAGAAAAGCAATGTAGTATTCTCTTAACATGAAGACGTTATAATGATCAGAATGAGAAACTTCTGCAATAACATACCCTTTGTCTCCAAAGCAAATGACCTATAATCAGATATTAATGAGAAAGAACACTAAAGTACACCAAACCTGTACAGTACGGACATATTCCTTTTATAAGCTTCTAGCTTGTCTGAAACGTGCTTTTCCCTGTTAACAAACGCCTAAAACTACTATTTCTTGATTGTACAGATTTTCTTCACCCAAGTTAATGTTTTAGTGCAGAATTGTCTGTTTCGGATCACTGTAATGAGTTCACGTTAAGATTCTACTGCATTGCGTTTCTAGCCTTTCTAAAGCGTTTTAGTGGAGTGCTGGAAACGCCTTTTCAGTGTGAACCGCCTAAAACCACGACCTCATGATTGTACCGGTGTAGTCCCCCAAGTTAACGTAGTCATATATTTACCTGAAGAAAATGTGATTTACGGTTTGTTCCCTTACATGTAAACGCTCAGCAAACGAAGAGCTTGCAAAAGGGGCTCGGCCGATTCCTGTATGTATTGACGCGGCCCAGGTGTGCATTTATAGGCTCGGGCCAGGTGCGGGTTACATTCGGCAGTTGGCAATAGGAGCTCGGGCCGATTCCCATATCTGCTGATACGGCCCAATTTAGTATTTATAAGATCGGGCCGAGTGCACGTTACACTCGGTGTCTGGAGAGTCGGCAAAATGAGCTTGGGCCGATTACCATATGTGCTGATACGGCCCAATTGAGTATTTATAGGATCGGGCCGAGTGCACGTTACAATCGGCGTCTGGAGAGTCGGCAAAATGAGCTCGGGCCAATTTCCATACGTGCTCATCCGGCCCAAACATGCACTACAGGTTCGTGCCCGTTATGGATAAATCTCAAATGGCTTCCAGGTGCCTGCATAGTGCACTATGTAGGTCTTGAAATAACGGTTCCTGAAACCAAACAGTGCATAATTTGTCTTGCAAAGAGTTTAAAATGTTGTATTTCATTCTAATAAAATTTGGTAAAATAATAAAGATTTCTGTTTGGAAAAGATTATTTAATCACTGCTTATACAAAAAATAGCACTGCTGACGCGTCATTGGCGCGAAAACGCAGATAAGACCTCAACCTTTATTGGAATTCCCCCTTTCATGAGAGGCTGCTTCATAATTTTCAGTAAGTTTAATTATGGTTATGTCATAAGTTAAAATGATTTTAGATTACTGTAAACAGTTTCTAATAGGGATCTAATATTAACAAAAATTAATTAAAAGCTTTGAGTTAAAAGGTTCACTTAGTAAGTCCTTTAAATAGCATATAACTTAGCTGCGTTAGCTAACACTAGTTGGCATTATCCACAAACATTGCAGCATGATTTCTTTAAATACTTAGTTTTGAAGGTTTCTAATTAATTTATAAGTGTTATCACATCGAGATTCGCTAGCTAACGTTACCATAATGGCGCAAAAATGCAGAAATCCATTTTGTATTCCCAGGCATTTTACAGTAAAGTTAATGTTAGCTAGCTAGGGACGTAGCTACTTAAGCTAGCTAAAAGCAACATGAAGTTATACCTTACGATTATTTATCTATAGGGCAATGCGTAAAATATAATCATCGCCATTTTGGAAAAATAACGACAGAACTAGAGGGGACTAGCTGACTGTTAATTCTCTCTGCTACGTTCTGTAATGCTAGCTGTAATGATACCACATTGCTCTTCCCTCTGTTTATTTTACTTTATCTTAAGTTTAGCTTGAGTGCATGAACCGAAAATAAATGCCGACGTGCTTTGGAACTTATACTTGCTTCAGTGTGACTCGATGCGGTAAGAGAGCAGGCTAAAGTGACTGGGCATTACCCTAAGGAAGCTAGCACCAGCCCTGGAGAGAAAGATCCTCTTATCCTCGTTTTCGCCCGGGAAACAGGTTCAGAAAAAGGTAACAAGTAATATGAAATAATATATACACGTAATGTTTTATTCACTGTTACTGTTGAAACATTAAGTTATAGAGCTGAGAGCAGTCTGGTTCTGGAAACAAAAATCCCATTCATAATCACCATAGGGAATTAGATTTTTATCGAGCCAATGTAAACTTTGAGCTACGAGATTGTGAGATGATGGTATGCTCCAATTAAAGCCACGCATCAGTCCGGTTTCAGCTTCGTTTCCGAAAAATCGCGTTTTATTCCCTTACTTCTCGTAAACAAACACATTACCCATACGTCCTAAAGAGAGCTCCACCAATCAGAGACATCGCTGTTACCATGGCGACTTAAACAGTGTGGTTTAGCGCCAGAAAAGCACGAAGCACAGCGGCGTCTGTCAGCGATCAGTAGCAGCGCGATTTCACTGTCGGATATAATGAGTTTTTTTTAGGGATACAGAGGAGAAGAGAGCTCAGACTGAAAATCAGAGCCCGGCCGTGTCGTGGAACATAGTTTGTGTGAGGGGGGCAGGTGGTCGGTTCTGTCAGAGTTAGAAAGACAGCGCGACAACTGTCTACAATATTAAAAGCGTAATATCTACAAAAACACTTCAGAGAAACTATAAAAAAAATTGCAAATGTAGGTGAAAAAAGGCGTGAACTTGATTGGTTGAAACCATTCACAGTGCTTTGTAAGTGCACAGTCGTGCCCCTTTACCTTTTTGTTAATTTTTCTAATCTTTTTTTGCACCAATTTAATGTTTGTAAGGTCATGATTTGTCTCGCAGCTGACTAGCTTGCTTGAGTGCTTAATACTCTATGTTTAAGGATTTAAAAAAATGTCTGTGGAGGAAATTAATGGGATTTTTACTTTCATAACCAGAGCTGCTAAAAAGTGGGCAGTCACTGTCCAGCTCTATCGTGGGGCCTTTAAAAGCAGGTAGGCAAAAGTAAATTGCCCTTATTTTCTGTACAGCTCAAGTCGGCTGGTGGTTGATTGAGTAATGAAAGCTCTACTATAACCATGGAAAACGGCTTGCTTTTTACTCATATGTAAAGCACGTGGGCATGGCTTTGGAAATCACTTTAAAGATTCTCTAGTAGGGAGTGTGATTAGCATGCAAGTCGACATAAATCTGCACCAGACGTTCATGAGCAGATGTTTCCAGTAATCTATCTATGAGCAGATGTTTGCAGTAACATCTATTAAAACGACAGGTGATGTAGTTTTCAAAAGATTATTTAATATGTGGTTTTATTAAAGATTTTCATTAAAACAGTTAATGATTACAAAAGCATATAAACTAAAAGTACAGCATATATTGAGAATTTTTAGATATCTCCTAGGCCTACAATATTACATTATTTAATGTTTGATTTTTTTAAACACTTTAAATAAATCAGTTAATGTTAAAGGCATGTCAGCTAAAGATATAGGTATAGGCAGCAGATCTGAGATGCTCAGAGGCCAAGTCACCATTGAATCACCAAGACAAAATCCGTTAGGAGATGGCCAAGGCCCAACATCTTAGAAAAGGAACTACAAGGCTGAAAGGCAAAGGCTGAAAAAAATTGAAATGAATTCTCTGAGCCAGTACCTAGTGTGAGCCATTTCATTTTCAAAGAGTAAGATGGCACATGAGCTCTTAAACACAGGCCCAGAGGCCTCTATCCTATTACAGTTGAATAGGAATTAATATTGTGAAGACAAGACATAGTAATCATGACCCAGACTTTTAGCCATAAAGAAGAGATTTAATCTGAGCCATGAGCCAAAGGTCATGGGCCCAGTATAAAATACCCAAGAACAGTGACTATAAAATTAGTATGGGAGCTTGAAGTGTTTTGGTATTTGGACCAAAACCCCAACCTGTTCAGATAGTTGAAAAGAAATTGTAAATGCAGCTCTGAAACCCAAGCAAGGATATGCTTACGAAGACCCAGCCAATGAGACTGTCATGAAAGAACTGTGGAATGGCAGCTCATAGGCTTAGGCCAAGTGTCCTCTGTTGAACATAAAACGCCTTAGAATATAGCAGGTCATTTTTTTGGGAGAGCTATAGCTATGGCCCAGGCCCAGGCCAAGGGTACCCAGCCAAATTGCTTTGAAATAATGAAATCTTGGGCATGATTTTGACAAGAAGGGCAAAAGTCAAGGAACTAAAACCAACACTTTAGGCATTTGTTGTATTCTTTATGCTGATAAAGAATACAACAAATGCCTGATTAGTCTCCACAATTGATATGAAATTGCGATGAAATTACTAAAGCCCAAGGAAATAACAAGTACCCATGACCCAGATTTTCAGTGTTTAAAGATTAAAAATTTGAACAGTAGTCAAGGCCAAACATCATCTCCCCTGACATAAAATCCTTATAATCGTACCAAGAAATTTTGTTTGTTTATCTGAAGCCCAGGTCCAGGGTCTTGTTCTCAAGCTTCTTTCATTTAGCTAAGAAAGATTAACATCTAGAATTTGTGTTTTAAGGCTCTGGTCCGTAGCCCATTAACCATCAACTAAAGCTTAAGACAGAGACAATAATTTTGAAGAGAATGAGCTAACACCCTTCCAAAGTTCCATTAGCATGAGCCAGCCTTTTGGACTCTAAAGAAGGCCAAGACCCAACTTCTTGGAGTATGAACTACAATATTCAAATTGTCATTTGGAAGACAAAGCCTAGGGTCTTATAATTGCAATTCTTATCTGAGGCCTTTAAATGTGTAGGAACAAACAGTACATCACATTTTCTAAAGAAAAATATGACTAGTTTCACTTGGGTGACTACACCTGTACAATCATGAAGTCGTGGATTTAGGCGGGTGATCACACTGAAAAGGCGTTTCCAGCACTCCACAAGCTCACCGACGCCTTAGACAGGCAGGAAAGGCTATGCAGTATTATCTTAACTCATTATAATGTTTATAAACAGACATTTCTGCCATAAAATATCTTTTACATATATGGGAAAAGACAGTAAATCACATTATGTTGAACAAAAATATGACTGCTTTAACTTGGGTGACTACACCTGTACACTGAAATGGCGTTTCCAGCACTCGAAAAGCGCTCAGACATTTCATAAAGGGTGGAAAATCTATGCCGTATTGTCTTAACGTGAACTCATTATGATGTTTATAAACTGACATTTCTGCCATAAAATATCTTTTAAATGTATGGGAACAGACAGTAAATCACATTTTCTAAAGAAATGATATGATTACTTTAACTTGAGTGAGTACACCAGCATAATCATGAAGTCCTGGATTTTGGCACTTCTTCACACTGACAAGACGTTTCAAGCACTCCACAAGCGCTCAAACGCTTTAGAAAGGCTTGAATTGCTATGTAAGAGTTTGTAAGAGTTTGAACAGTCTGTCTGTTTCCACACATACTAAGGACTATTCATGTCAGAAATGTCTATTTATAAACATTATAATGAGTTAAAGTTAAGCCAATTCTTCATAGCGTTTCAGCCTTTCTAAAGCATCTACGCGCTTGTGGAGTGCTGGAAACACCTTTTCAGTTTGAAGAATCGCATAAAATCACGACTTTATGATTGTAGTGGTGTAGTCACCCAAGTTAAAATAGTCATATTTTATCTTAAGAAAATGTGATTTACCGTCTGTTCCCACACATATACAGGGCATTTTATGGCAGTAATTGCTGTTTATAATCATTATAATTAGATCACGTTGAAACAGTACTGCATTGCTTTTCGATGCTTTCAAAAGGTTCTGAGCGCTTGCTGAGTACTGGAAACACCTTTTCAGAATGAAGAGGCGCCTTCATGATTGTACAGATTTAGCCACCAAATTTAAAGTAGTCATATTTTTTCTTAAGAAAATGTGATTTACTGTCTGTTCCCAGACATATAAAAGGATATTTCATGGCAGAGATGGCTAGTTATAATCATTTTAATGAGTTCACGTTAAGACAATCCTGCATATTGTTTCCAGCCTTTCTAAAGCGTCTGAGCGCTTGTGGAGTGCTGGTAAAGCCTTTTAAGTGTGAAGAAGCGCCTACATCCACGACTTTATGATTGTAGAGGTGTAGTGTCCCAAGTTAAAATATTTATATTTTTTCTTAAGAAAATGTGATTTACTGTCTGTTCCCACACATGAATACGATTTTTAATGGCAGAAATGGCAGTTTATAATCATTAAAATAATTTCATGTTAAAACAATACTGCATAGCTTTTCGAGCCTTTCGAATGCTTCTGAGCGCTTGCGGAGTGCGGGAAACGGCTGTTGAGAGTGAAGAAGCGACTAAATCCACGAATTCATGATTGTGCAGATTTGGCCACGAAATTTTAAGTAGTCACATTTTTTCTTACGAAAATGTGATTAACTGTCTGTTCCCACACATTTAAAGAATATTTTATGGTAGAAATAGCTGTTTGCAAGTATTATAACGAATTCACGTTAAGAAAATACTGCATAGAGTTTCCAAACTTTCTAAAGCGTCTAAGCGCTTCTGGCGTGCTGGAAATGCCTTTTCAGTGTGAAGAAGCGCCTAAATCCACGACTTCATCATTGTACAGGTATAGTCAACCAAGTTATAATAGTCATATTTTGTCCTATGAAAATGTGGTTTCCGCTCTGTTCCCATACATGTACACGATATTCCATGGCAGAAATGGCAGTTTATAATCATTATAATGAGTTCGCGTTAAGACAATACTGCATCGCGTTCCCAGCCTTTCTAAAGCGTCTAAGCGCTTGTGGAGTGCTGAAAACGGTTTTTGAGTGTGAAGAAATGCCTAAATCAACGACTTCATGATTGTACAGGTGTCGCCAACAAATTTAAGGTAGTCATATTTCTCCTTAAGGAAATGGTATTTACTGTCTGTTTCCACACATTTTATGGACCATTCATGTCAGTAATGTCTGTTTATGAACATTAAAATGATATCAAGTTACGCCAATACTTTGTAGCTTTTCCAACCTTTCTAAAGCGTCTGAGCGCTTGTGGAGTCCTGGAAACGCCTTTTCAGTGTGAAGAAATGCCTAAATCAACGACTTCATGATTGTACAGGTGTCGCAAACAAATTCAAGGTAGTCATATTTCTCCTTAAGGAAATGTGATTTACTGTCTTTTCACACGCATATTAATGACTTTTCAAGCCAGAAATATCTGTTTAAAAACATAGTAATGAGTTCAAGTGAAACCAATATTTCAACGCGTTTCCAGCCTTTCTAAAGCGTCTGAGCGCTTGCGGAGTGCTGGAAACGCCTTTTCAGTGTCAAGAAGCGCCGAAATCCACGACTTGATGAGTGTACAGGTGTCGTCACCCAAGTTAACGTAGTCATATTTTTCCTTACCACAATATGATTTACTGTCTGTTGCAACACATTTTATATATACTTCATGGCAAACATCTGTTTATAAGCATTACAATGAGTTCGGACAGTGCTGTGTAGCGTCTCAGGCATTTCTAAAGCGTCTGAGCGCTTTTAGAATGCTGAAACGCCTTTTCCGTGTGACGACGCGACTAAAATCACGACTTCATGATTGTACAGGTGTAGTCAAACAAGTTAAACTAGCCATATTTTTTCTTAAGACAATTTGATTTACTGTCTGATCCACACACATAAAAGATAATTTATGGCAGAAATTGCTGTTTATAATGATAATAACGAGTTCACTTTAAGAGAATATTGCATAGCGTTTCCAGCCATTCTAAGCGTCTAAGCGCTTCTGGAATGCCTGAAACGCCTTTTCAGTGTGAATTAGAGCCTTAATACACGACTTCACGATTGGACAGGTGTTGTCACCCAAGTTAAACTGGTCATATTTTTCCTCAAGAAAACGTGATTTACTATCTGTTCCCACACATTTTACGTATACGTCATGGCAATCATGTCTGTTTATAAGCATTACAATGAGTTCACGTTACGACAAACCTGCATAGCGTTTAAGGCCTTTCTAAAGCGTCTGAACCCTTGTGGAGTGCTGGAAACGCCTTTTCAGTGTGAAGAATCGCGTAAAATCACAACTTCATGCTGGTAGTGGTGTAGTCACTCAAGTTAAAATAGTCATTTTTTTCTAAACGAAATGTGATTTACTGTCTGTTCCCACACATATACTGGATATTTTATAGTAGAAATGGCTGCTTGCAAGCATTTTAACGATTTGACTTTAAGACAGTATAGCTTTTCCAGCCTTTCTAAAGCATCTAAGCGTTTCTGGAGTACGCGCCTTTTCAGTGTGAACAAGCGCCTAAATCCACGACTACATGATTGTAAAGGTTTTGCCAACAACCTTAACGTACTCATATTTTTCCTTAAGGAAATGTGATTTACTGTCTTTTCTCACACATATTAAGGACTGTTCATGTCAGAAATATCTGGTTATGACCATAATTTTGACTTCAAGTTAAACCAATACTTCATAGCGTTCCCAGGTGTGGTCACCCAAGTAAAAATAGTAATATTTTTTTCTTACAAAAATATGATTTACTGTCTGTTCCCACACATATATAGGATATTTCATGGCAGAAATTGCAGTTTATAATCATTGCAATGAATTCACTTCAAGGCAATACTGCACAGCATTTCCAGCCTTCCTAAAGCGTCTGAGCTCTTGTGGAGTGCTGGAAACGCCTTTTCTGTCTGAAGAAGCGCCTGAATCCACGACTTCATGATTGTACAGATGTAGTCAACCAAGGTAAAATAGTCATATTTTTTTTAACCAGTATGTGATTTCTTGCCTGTTCCCACAAATATATAGAATATTTCATGGCAGAAATGGCTGTTATGATCATTATAATGAGTTCACATTAAGACAATACTGCATAGCGTTCCCAGCCTTTCTACAGCGTCTGAGCGCTCGTAGACTGCTTCCAATGCCTTTTCAGTGTGATGAAGCGCCTAAATCCACGACTTCATGATTGTACAGGTTTAGCCACCAAATTTAAAGTAGTCATATTTCTCCTTAAGGAAATGTGATTTCCTGTCTGTTCCCACGCAGGTTAAGGACTTTTCATGTCAGAAATATCTGTTTATAAACATAATAATGAGTTCAAGTTAACCCAATTTTTCATAGCGTTTAAAGCCTTTCTAATTCGTGCGAGCGCTTCTGGAGTGCTGGAAACGCGTTTTATGTGTGACATAGCGCCAAAATATACAACTTCATGATTGTACAGGTGTAATCTCCCAAGTTGAAATACTCATATTATTTGTAAAGAAAATGCGATCTACTTTCTGATCCCACACATATACAGGATATTTTATGACAGAAATGGCTGTTTATAATGATTTCAATGAGTTCACTTTAAGACAATACGTCATTGCGTTTCCAGCCGGTCGAAAACTTCCGAGCGCTTGGGGAGTGCTGGAAACGCCTTTTCAGAGTGAAGAAGCGCCTACATCCACGACTTCATGATTGTACAGGTGTAGTCACCCGACTTAATGTAGTCATATTATTTTTAAGAAAATGTGATTTACTGACTGTTCCGACATAGATACAAGATATTTTATTTTAGTAATGGCTGTTTATAATAATTTTAATGCGTTCACTTTAGGACAAGGCTGCATAGCGTTTCCAGCCTTTCGAAAGCTTCTGAGCGCTTGCTGAATGCGGGAAACGCCTTTTCAGTGTGATGAAGCGACGAAATCCACGACTTCATGAGTGTACAGCTGTAGTCATCCAAGTTAAACGACTCATATTTTTTCTTTAGAAAATGTGATTTACTGTCTGTTCCCACAAATATCCAAGATATTTTATTTTAGAAATGGCTGTTTATAATCATTATAATGAGTTCACGTTAAAACAATACCGCATAGCGTGTCCGGCCTTCATAAAACTTCTCAGCGCTTGCGGAGTGCTGGAAACGCCTTTTCAGAGTGAAGAATCCCGTTAATACCCGACATCATGATTGTAAAGGTGTAGTAACCCAATTTAAACTAGTCATATTTATTCTTACGAAAATGTGATTTACTGTCTGTTCCCACACACATAAAGGATATTTTATTGAAGACATGGCTGTTTATTAACATTATAATGAGTTCACGTTTACACAATACGGCATAGCTTTTCCAGCATCATTTTTGGAGTGCTGGAAACGCCTTTTCAGTGTGAAGAAGCGCCTAAATCCACGACTTCATGATAGTACAGGTGTGGTCACCCAAGTTAAAATAGTCATATTTTTTCTCAAGAAAATGTGATTTACTGTCTGTTCCCACACATTTCACTTATTCTTCATGGCAAACATGTCTGTTTATAATCATTACAATGAGTTCACGTTAAGACAATACTGCATAGCGTTTCAGGCCTTTCTAAAGCGTCTGAGCGCTTGTCGAGTGATGGAAACGCCTTTTCAGTGTGATGAAGCGCCTAAATCCACGACTTCATGATTATACAGGTGTAGTCACCCAATTTCAAACAGTCATATTTTTTCTTAAGAAAATGTCATTTACTGTCTGTTCCCACACACATAAACGATGTTTTATGGCAGAATTTGCTATTTATAATCATTATAATGATTTCACTTTAAGACAATACTGCACTGCGTTTACTGCCTTTCTAAAACAGCTGAGCGCTTGTCGAGTGATGGAAATGCCTTTTCGGTGTGAAGAAGCGACTAAATCCACGACTTCATGATTATGCGGGTGTAGTCAACCAAGTTCAAACCGTCATATTTTTTCTCAAGAAAATGTCATTTATTGTCTGTTCCCACACATAAAGGATATTTTATGGCTGAACTGGCTATTTATAATCATTATAATGAGTTCACGTTAAGACAATATTGCATAACGTTTCCTGCCGTTCTAAGCGTCTGAGCGCTTCTGGAGTGCTGGAAACACCTTATCAGTGTGAATTACCGACTAAATCCACGACTTCATGATTGTAGAGGTGTGGTCACCCAAGTTAAACTAGTCATATTTTTTCTTAAGAAAATATGATTTACTGTCTGCTCCCCGACATGTTACGTATACTTCATGGGCTACGGATCACAGCCTTAAAACACAAATTCTAGACTCTAATCTTTCTTAGCTAAACGAAAGAAGCTTGAGAACAAGACCCTGGGCCTGGGCTTCAGATAAACAAACAAAATGCCTTGGTATGATTATAAGGAATTTATGTCTGGGGAGATGATGTTAGGCCGTGGCTCCTGTTCAAATTTTTAATCTTTAGACACTGAAAGTCTGGGTCATGGGTACTTGTTCTTTCCTTGGGCGTTAGTAATTTCATCGTAATTTCATATCAGTCGTGAAGACTAATCAGGGATTTTTTATATTATATTTATTATATCATGCCCAAGATTTCATTATTTCGAAGCAATTTGGCTGGGTACCCTTGGCCTGGGCCTGGGCCATAGCTCTCCCAAACAAATGACCTGCTATATTCTAAGGTGTTTTATGTTCAACAGAGAACACTTGGCCTAGGCCTAAGAGCTGCCATTGCACAATTCATTCATCACAGTCTAACTGGCTTGGTCTTTGTAAGCAGTATCCTTGCTTGGGTTTCAGAGCTGCATTCACAATTTCTCTTCAACTATCTGAACAGGTTGGGATTTTGGTCCAAAAGACTTCAAGCTCCCATACCAGTAGTCATTGTACTTAAGGTTTGGGCATTTTATAGTGGGCCCATGATCTTTGGCTTAAAACTCAATTTAAGTGCTTTTTTAAACCTAAAGGTCTGTATCATAATAATTATGTGATGTCTTCACAACATTAATTCCTCATTGGTTTTCATAGGATAGAGGCCTCTGGGCCTGTGTTTAAGATCCCATCTTACACTTTCAAAATGAAATGGCTCATACTGGATATTGGCTCAGAGATTTCATTGCAACTTACATTCATGGCATTTGGCACTCTTATCCAGAGCTACTTAAATTTGAACATTTTACACAGGTATGCATAGGTAATGTTAGGAGTCTTGCCAAAGGACTCTCATAGGTATAGTGCAGGGTGCTTACCCAGGTGGGGATGAAACCCCAACTTGCAGCATAGAATTCAGAAAGGTTACCCACTGTACTATACCAACCAATGTCTTTTCATCCTTGGCTTCAATTCAGAAGTGCAGCCCTGGGCTTTGGCCTTCAAATTACCATTCAAACATTATAGATCCTCTTCTAAGAGGTTGGGTGTCAGCCTTATTCTAAGGGATTTTATCTTGGTGATACGTTGTTGGGACTTGGTCCCTGAGCTCCTATTGCAAATTTTGTTATTTAGAGTCCAAAAGGCTGGCTCATGCTAATGCAACTTTGGAAGGGTGTTAGGTCTTTCTTTTCAACATTATTGTCCATGTCTTAAGATTTAGTTCATTGTTTTAATGAGCTATGGACCAGAGCCTTACAACACAAATTCTAGACTTTAATCTTTCTTAGCTAAACGAAAGAAGCTTGAGAACAAGACCCTGGGCCTGTACTTCAGATAAACAATCAAAATTTCTTGGACTATTATGAGGATTTTATGTCAGGGGAGATGATGTTAGGCCTTGGCTCCTGAACAAATTTTGTTCAAAAGTACCCATGACCCAGACTTTTACTGTGTAAATATAAAAAATTTGAAGAGGAACCAAAGCTTAACATCATCTCCCCTGAAATGAAATCTTTATAATAGTGCAAAGAAATTTTTTGTTTATCTGAAGCCCGGGCCCAGGGTCATGTTCTCAAGCTTCTTTTGTTGACAATAAGAAAGATTTAAATCTAGGATTTTTGTTCTCAGGCTCTGGTCCATAGCCCACTAACAAAGAAGCAAACCTTAAGATGGGGACAACAAGTTTGACATGAAAGACCTAACATCCAGTCAATGTTCCAGTAGCATGAGCCAGCCCTTCGGACTCTAAAGAATAAAATTTGGATTAGCAGCTCTGACGCCAGGTCCCAGCACCATATCACCAAGACTAAATCCGTTAGAATATGGCCAAGACCCAACCTCTTATAATAGGGAGTATAACGATACCAATACCCAGTATGAGCTGAATTTTGAAAGAGTAAGATGGGACATGAGCTCTTAAACCCAGTCCCAGAGGCCTCTATCCTAGTACAATACAATAGGGAATTAATATTGTGAAGACAAGACCTAGTAATCATCACCCATACTTATAGGTTTAAAAAAACATTTAATCTGAGCTATGAGCCAAAATTCATGGGCCACTATAAAATCCCAACCATTAAAAACAGTGACTATAATATTGGTATGGGAGCTTGAAGTCTTTCGGTTTTTGGACCAAAATCCCAAACTGTTCAGATAGTTGAAAAGAAATTGTGAATGCAGCTCTGAAATACAGGCAAGGATCTGCTACCAAAGACTAAACCATTGAGACTGTTAAGAATCAAATATGGAGTGGATGCTCTTAGGCCCAGGCCAAGTGTCCTCTCACGAACATAAAACACCTTACAATATAGCAAGTGAGCCAAAGCAAAGCAAATCTTGGGCATGATTTTGAGGCAATAGCCAAGGACTTAAAACCAAGACTTCAGGACAGAGAATATAATAAATCCCTGATTAGTCTCCACGATTAATACTAAACTGCGATGAAATTACTAAAGCCCAAGGAAAGAACAAATACCCCTGACCAAGATTTTTGGTGTCCAAAGATTAAAAATTTGAACAGGTGCCAAGGCGTAACATCATCTGAACTGACATAAAAACCTTGTAATCGTACCAAGAAATTTTGTTTGTTTATTTGAAGCCCAGGCCCAGGGTCTTGTTCTCAAGCATTTTTTGTTTAGCTAAGAAAGATTAAAGTCTATGATTTGTGTTCTAAGGCTCTGGTACATAACCCTTTAACAATGAACTAAACCTTATGTTGAAAAGGAAGACCTGACACCCTTCCAAAGTTCCAGTAGCATTAGCCAGCCATTTGGACTCAAACTCCCTTAGAATAAGACCAAGACCCATGAATCATGAAGTCGTGGATTTAGGCGGTTCTCTACACTGAAAAGGCGTTTCTAGCACTCCACAAGCGCTCAAACGCTTTAGAAAGCCTAAAATCGCTATACAGTACTCACTACACCTGAACTCATTATAGAAACAGACATTTCTGCAATAGCATACCCTCTCTCTCCAAAGCAACTGAACTATAATCCAATTTGTAGGAGATAGAACACTAAAGCATTAACTAGGAAGACCAAACCTGTATAATATTGACCTCATCCATATGTAGTCTAGCATACAATGAAAAGATGTTTATTGCTTCAGAAAAGCCAGGAGCGCTATTCACTGTTCTCTTAACGTGAAGACACCATAAAGCTTGAAAGCAGACTTTTCTGCCAAAAATTACCTTTTTATATAATGGAACAGACCTTATATCACATTTTCTCAATTAAAAATATGACTACTTTAACTTCGGTGACTACACCTGTACAATCATGAAGTTGTGTATTTAGACGGTTCTTCACACTGAAAAGGCGTTTCCAGCACTCCACAAGCGCTCAAACGCTTTAGAAAGGCTAGAAACGCTGTGCAGTATTCTATTAACGTGAACTCATTATCATGATCAAAAACAGATATTTCTCCAATAAAACACATTTTATATGCAATGGAACGGACAGTAAATTACATTGTTTAGAGAACAAATATGACATCTTCACTTGGGTGACTACACGTGTACAATCATAAAGTCGTGGTATTCGGCATTTCTTCACACTGAAAAGGTGTCTGCATCACTCCTCAAGTGTTCAAACGCTATGGAAATGCTGGAAATGCTATGCGGTATTCTCTTAACGTGAACTCATTATAATGATTATCAACAGACATTTCTGCCATAAAATATGCTTTGTATGTAATGGAACAGACCTGTTATCAAGTTTTCTTAAGAAAAACTATGTGCAATCTGTACAATCACGTCCGGGCCGAGTGCTGCATGCCGAAACAGTGGGCATGACCTCGGTTTGAATCTAGGGCCCACGTCCGGCCCGAGTGATTGGCCCACATCTGGGCCAAGTACTGCATGCTGTGATACTCGGCACAGCCTGGGTTTGAATCTAGGCCCAATTCTGGCCCAAATGCTCAGCTTACATCCGGGCCGAGTACCGCAAGCTGGTATTTATTTGATCGACCCACGTCCCGCCCGAATGACTGGCCCACATCCAGGCCGTGTACTGCTTGCTGTGACACTCGGCACAGCCTCGGTTTGAGTCTAGGTCTGATTCTGGTCCAACTGTTCGGCTCACATTCGGGCAAAATACCATATGCTGTGATATTCAGCAATCCCCTGGAGAACCACTGCTCTGTACATTCGAGTGTTTTCCCTGCTCTAACTCCTTCACTTCAACAAAGGAAAGTTTTGTTAATGAGATGACTGTTGGGATCAGGAGTGTAGAGAGTAGGGAAAACACAAAGGGAGCAGGGGAGGCTCCAGGACCAGGGTTGGGAAACACTCTAAAATATAAAATTACATTTTAAGGAATTTGTGTACTGTTACAGCTTAAAACATGTACAAGTCACATATCTAATCAATAATCATCACATACCACATGAAATTACATGCCTGTTTGCCTTGTGTAACCAACAACCATGACAAGTGTAAGAGAAATTTTCTTTAAATAATCAGCCTGAGACCACCAAAACCTTTGAAGCTTTTATTCTTGCAGCAAGGGAGCAGTTACACACAGAGTCAAGTCTAGAATGTAATGCTCAAAGCGCTTTGGGTCATGCCCTGTCTTATACCTTTGGAAATGTACGTTTTACTCTTACTCAGCTGAACTATTCTTTAACTTCTGTTTATCTATTACCTGACACATCCCGTTTCTTCGAGTTTACCCAAAGGTCAAGTTCCCCTTTTGCGTACTGTTGTTTTCACTTATTGCTGACAGGAGAGCCCCTTTACCTGACCCCAGAGTGTACGCAGTGCACTCTGTCTGAACACGTTTACCTACAGAGTTCTTGACTTAAACATAACCATATATGGTAATTCAATCATCAGTATAATACTGATTTTTCTGACAACCAGAAAGTAAGCTTTTCAAAGCATTACATTTTATTACATTTCTTTGAGAACAGCATGTGAACAGACAACTGCTTCTTAATTATGCTCCTTTTTATTATTAATTATGCTCCTAGCAACCCACAGCACTTGAGTTTTGTCTATCCCCTCCTCATCCCACCTGATCCAGCTCATGAAGGACTTGATAATCAGTTGATGAGCAGGATCAGGTGTGGGGTAGAAAACAGGCCTAAATGCACCCAAATGTTACTGCAGTGTCATTTAATGTGAAATGGAAACTTAAAAAAAGCTAACATTAGCCTTAAGTTTATCAACGACTCCCAGACTGATAAACCAGAAAACCTGGCCACACTTTCAATTAAACACTCTCATCAGGTCATGTATAAAGATATTGTAAGCAACACCAGGGTATATATTGCTCTGCTTTACCCCATCTACTAATGTAAGAATAGCTACTCTTGGGCCCCATTCTTCAGATGAAGCCATTTTTGCTGAGTGTGCTGCTGGCACTGGCCAGATGGGATGCCTGACAGGTGAAAGTCTATAAAAAAGAAAATACAATCAGGTCAAATTCACTTTCAAAATCATTTTGCCACAGAATGAGCGAAGTAGGCAAGAATATCTAATTGCAAAGAAGAGAGGCATTAGTTCCTTTTGTACATCTGAATTTTGCCCTCTTTCTAGCTTGGACTTCTCTTTAATAATGCAAATTCAAAAGCATTTTTAGACAGTGAAAATGCATATAAGGTAAATTACATTGTAATTATCATTTTGACACCAATCATATGAAGCATAACTATGCGACTCTTAAAATACATTTTAATTTAAATAAAGCTACTCATGTCAGTAGTGTACCAAATGACAAGTTAAAATAGCTGAATGGAATTTGAACTGCATCTATGCATGGGAAATTTAAATGCAAACATACAAATAAATTGACATTTTGCATTTTGCATATTACATTTTCATTACCTAGATGGTAAGTGGAGCTGAAAAAATTGGCAATGAGTGTAGATTCAAGGAGGTGTACTTAATGAAGTGTCAGTCGATATATACATATATATACAATTTATCAAAATCTAAGGCTTCATAAATCACTTCAATGATAATGAAAATCAGAAGTTGTTTTAGTAAAATGCTGTTTGTTTCCTTCACTCTCCTGTCCTGATCAGCACAGATCTGCTGCTTAGACCTATATCTTTAGCTGACATGCTTTTAATATTAACTAATTTGTTTAAAGTGTTTAAAAAAAACAAATATTAAATAATGTAATATTGTAGGCCTGGGAGATATCTAAAAATTCTCAATATCTGCTGTAGTTGTAGTTTATATGCTTTTGTAAACGTTAACTGTTTTAATGAAAATCTTTAATAAAACCACATATTAAATAATCTTTTGAAAACTACTTCACCTGTCGTTTTAATAGATGTAATAGACTGCAAACATCTGCTCATAAACTTCTGGTGCAGATTTATGGGGACTTGCATGCTAATCACACTCCCTACTAGAGAATCTTTAGATTGCAAGTGATTTCCAAAGCCATGCCCACGTGCTTTACATATGAGTAAAAAGCAAGCCATTTTCCATGGTTACCGTAGAGCTTTCATTACTCAATTAACCACCAGCTGACTTGAGCTGTACAGAAAATAAGGGCAATTTACTGTTGCCTACCTGCTTTTAAAGGCCCCATGATAGAGTTGGACAGTGACTGCCCACTTTTTAGCAGCTCTGGTTATGAAAGTAAAAATCCCATTAATTTCCACAGACATTTTTTTTAAATCCTTAAATAAAGAGTTTTAAGCACTCAAGCAAACCAGTCAGCTGCGAGACAAATCATGACCTGACAGTCATTAAATTGGTGCAAAGAAAGATTAGAAAAATTAACAAAAAGGTAAAGGTGCAAGACTGTGTACTTACAAACTCCCTAGAATGGTTTCAACCAATCAAGTTCACGCCTTTTTTCACCTACTTTTGCAATTTTATTTATATTTTCTCTTTAGTGTTTTTATAGATATTATGCTTTAAATATTGTAGACAGTACAGCCTTATGCACACACATAATGTTTGATGTGTATCATTATAGCTTTAACAGTCCATTTATTCTGTTTTTGCTATCAAGTTTTTTTAGAAGTCATGGTACAGTTTATTTACCTCCACAAGAATTATATTAATCCTAACATGGCCCTTCTTCTTATTTTACTCATTGATTTGGCACCAAAGGACAAATATAATCACTCAAAGGGAGCCTGAAGGATGGAGAAAGTTTGATGCTGCGTTAATATGTGGAGTAATTGGATTTTTGTTGATCTGTGTGGAGTTCATAAGGTTTGTGCCTCCACAGCCCTGTACGCGCTGTCTTTCTAACTCTGACAGAACCGACCACCTGCCCCCCCTCACACAAACTACGTTCCACTACACGGCCGGGCTCTGATTTTCAGTCTGAGCTCTCTTCTCCTCTGTATCCCTAAAAAAACCTCATTATATCCGACAGTGAAACCGCGTTGCTACTGATCGCTGACAGACGCCGCTGTGCTTCGTGCTTTTCTGGCGCTAAACCACACTGTTTAAATCGCCATGGTAACAGCGATGTCTCTGAGCTCTCTTTAGGACGTAGGATGTATTTGTTTACGAGAAATAAGGGAATAAAACGCGATTTTTCGGAAACGAAGCTGAAACCGGACTGGTTCGT